>NC_061114.1:194471278-194589917 GCF_002878395.1 Capsicum annuum
TAGTGAATTTCGCTTGAAAAAAATTAAAATTTTTGTGAATTTGTTAAAAATATTCAAATTTAAAAACAAAAAATTTATTATGTTTGTATATATGAATTTATAGTTAAAAATTTAAATTAGTTGGAGAAGAATTTTAATTATTTGGAATGGATTTGATGTTTAATTTGTGAGCTAAAATAAAAACATGATTATTCAAATTTTTCTACAATTTATAAATTTTTCGTATTTAATTAAATTAAAAATAATATTTAATTTGTTATGTAGTATTTTAAAAATGACTTGGAATTTAATGTAATACTTTTTATTTATTTTTATTTTTTTAAATGACGTGACAGACGTGTCAGGCGTGACAGTTGACGTGGCAGCTAACGTGGGGAAAAGTGTGTTACACTCACCAAAAAAGGGTTTAAAATATTGTTTTTTAGTGGGTTCAGGGGTCCAGATGACAAACATGTAAGTAGAAGTGTCCAACTTACAAAACCGACATAGTACAAGGGTCTAGAAGGTCATTTTGCCTAAAAAAAAATCATTTTTTATATAAATAATATTCTTTTTTTTTTTTTTAAAAATCTCTATATATTATTATAAAAAATGAGGTCCTCAAATTTGGGAGCCTAAGGCGGGCGCCTATTTTCTTACAAGGTAGAGCTGCCCCTGAGATTGATTCGACTATAATTTCTACTCTTCTACGAGTTTCACGCATAGCAAGAGTTTAGTGCATACTTTTTTTATTTTTTCCAATAGATTTTCCTTCGATTATCTTCTTGTTTTCACTTGTAACATCTGAAAATTGATGTTCTTGAAACTTCAAAGTAAAAACTACACAAAAACTTGTGGCGGAAGGAGCCAAACACACTAAATTCAATTGATTTTTTGATAATTCTCAATGAATCTGAAATGATTGAAGTAACTTGTTTTGGAGCAAATTAAATTTGGATGAGGACACTATACTAAAAGACCAATATTCAGGGATGAGGTATTAGCTAATTCTAGTACTATTTTATCCCACCATTTATACTAATATGGTAGGATTACTACCTCATATGAAAGGTGAGATGAAATAATTCCATCAAATATTATGTACGTTGAAATATCCTACTTATTTCATCCCGTATATCAAACAACCCATGAACTACATAGAAAAAAAAGAGGACTTAAAACCCTTCATGAAGAGATATAGTCACGCAATTACTTAAAACAAACAAAATTCCCACATCGTGCATTTTACAGCTTTTGTTTTCTTTTTAAGACTTGTGTGTGTGTCTAGCTACCATTTTGACTGCAAGACGATGTGAATGGGTCGAGGTCCATCCATTGTGGTGGGCGAGGGCCCAGGAAAGTCCCCAGACCATTTCCACAGAGATATGGGCTCCTAAACAGTTAGCTTCAAGGTCTTAGGGAGTCCAAGCCCAATTAGATAGAATGGGCTGGGCTGAGACGAGGTGGAGCCTATGGACCCTCTGCTCGGGAGTGATATTGGCCAGTTATGACAGTCATTCATGTGGCCCCGTTTAGCTAGGCTAACTAAACAGGACTTACGCTCTTGTTGTCTCTTTTTTTTTGAGTTTTTTTTTGAAGCCTTAGTTGTTTTTCTCCTAAAAATTACAGATATACACAAATATAAGTTACATAATTACATAAAATCCCTAATTGGTAAAGTAATTACACAAATTCTATAATAATTACAAAAATTCCTTTATTTGGTAATTTCTCTCTCCTCGATATTATACATGTAACAACTGATTTTTGGCTTCCGTCTTTTACTCCCTAATGCTCCCATTATCAAGCTGATTTTTACTCTATTTTTTAAATCCCTCTTTTATGGCATACTTGAAGTAACCTCTATTTGTGGTTATTGTAAGTTATTTAACAGTTAATTATTTTTAATATTGTATTTCATTAATTTTTTTTTCAACTTTACCAATTCAGGGGTTTTTCGTTTTTGATTTTGTTTTGCATGTTCAAATTATAGTATTGTTCAATCTTATTCAAGTTAAGTAGTTCATTTTTTTGTTATTTTTCATATGGTACAAGTTAGATCTTTAATTTTCTTGTTTTGTAGTTCGATATAACAATACTGTTAAGTTAAAATAATGTTAATTGGTAATGGATAATCCTCCAAGTTTTAGTTTAGGAATTACTCAGTTAGATGTAACTGTAGAAGATATTCCACTTGGATTTGTACCTGCTACACTTGATGAACAAGATACTGATTGGGCAGAGAATCGTTCAAAGCACAGAAACGACCCCGTTACAATGAAGAAATTGAGGGATAAGGCTGCTTCTAAATCGAAGAAGTCAACTTCAAAAGCAAGTAAAAAGAAATTTGATGATTCCGACCGACCACATCTGCCGAAGGTATTTATTATGAGTGTATGTATAATTTGACATATGTATAATAAGACACAATACATTAGTGTTTCATCACAGGAATGTATAATATAGTTGTTCTGAAATATTATTCTAAAGGTTATACTTTCTAATAAAGTTGATATTAATTTTTGAAATGTAAAAGTTACCCTCATACATGTGTAGTTTTTGTTTATGTTTTGGTCTGATATAAATTGTTAGATGTATACATAATCATCATACATTTGTATATGTTGTTTAATTATGCTACTCTTTGAAAATTTTATGTGTATAAGTTACCCTCATACATGTTTAGATGTAGTTTCTTTTTAAGTATAATAAAAATTTGTTAGATGTATAAGTAACCATCATACATGTGTATCGATAGAATGGTTAGTGTTGGATTTTATTATACATTAAACAACTTAAATGTCAATGTATAAATAACCCTCATACATGACTAATAGTTGTTTAATGTGGGTTTGATTTAGTTAATGAATAAGTAACCATCATACATGTTTAACAGATAATATTAATTTTGAGATGTACAAGTTAACCTTATACATGTGTTAATGTAGTGTATGTATTGGATTGTATTTATTATACATTTAAACAGTTTACTTGTACAGTTATAAGTTACCCTCATACATGTAACGCCCCAAGATCCCATCCCGGGACATTACTCGGTGCTTAAGGCCACACGCGACCTCAAGCTAACCCTCTAAGCCTGTCTTCACTTCTATAACTCACTATGACAATAATGACGCTGTAATAAGGAAGAATAATCATGTCATGAACATACTGGAATACAAAGAAATACTGTCCTGTACAAACAAAATACTGAAATTCTGTACATACTGGTACTCTAGTCTGACAAAGCCTCTACTACATAAGACTGAGGAGCCAATGGGACAGATTCCCCAACTGACTCGTACTGAACTGAAAGGCAACAACCATCTATTCATAAGACAAAATAAGGGACATAGGTCCTCGAAGCATGAGGACTCACCAATTGCAGAAATATAGATGAAGGTACTCGAAGATCACTGTCGCTGCTGAGACTGAGCACCTGAACCTACATCACGAGGAAATATAGAACACAGACGAGTATGGGAATCAGTACTTGGGAATGTACTGAGTATGTGGGGGTGTATGCAACATTTTTAAATAATATTATAGATATAAAATAAAATCATGCATGCTGACAATAATGACTCTCTTCGCTTGAATTCCCTGAAACATAATTTCCATAAAACATCAATAATAATACGTGCTTCATAAATCTCATAAATCATTGGACTCAACTCAAACTCTTTGAATCATGACTTAGACTGACTCGGTAACTCAAGGAGCTTAGATCATTATGGACTTGGGAGTTTCTTATAACCGACATAAACTAAACCATGTGAGCCGTATGGAGTCCAAAGTTTTGACCTCCTAAGGAGAACCCCACATTGGCGGGAGCGTCGTACTCTTGCCAGGGAGTACAACCTCAATCTCGTTAGCACAATCTCATACTCGGCCTCTGGCCCACAATTATCAATATCAATCCTATGGTGGCACGTAGTTTTGGAAAAACACCATATTTCTCGCTCGGTGCTAAATACTCCTCCCAGACTCTGCTCAGAACGCGTTAGGAAATCCACCTTAATCAATATCAACTCATGGGTCTATCATAGAGACCAAAACATAAATATATCTCATCTGTAAATCATATACAACTGTAGATTCCTAACTCAACTCAAAATCAAAACAATCTTTCTCAACATCAAGTGTATTGCTCATCAAATCATGTTAAATGTCAAAACTTTAGGAAGACATCAAAAGACTCATTCTTGACTTTCAGTCCCAAATATCAATATATATATTCAATAATCAACATTTCATAGAAAAGCTTGAATTATGAAACTTATCTCAAATCATTTAGAAATCATCAATATGTAATAACAATATGCATCTCATGGCATAAATCGTCAATTTAAGAAATATGATGGTAAATAAATCATAATAACAAACTTAATCAACTCAAATCTCGTAATTCATCAATAAAGTAATTTGGGCGTAAACCCACTTGCAAAGATCATGAAATTCCCATAGTAAAAATCAATTCTTTGGGCACAAGAATGAAAGGATATTCTTGTTCAAGCCCCACATATCTTGGATTATAAATTTGAGAATAAGAGACTTGATTGGAACTTATTTCTAAGATTCTTGATGGCTTTGACTTGGGGAACTTAATTCTTGAACAACTTGGAGAAATCTATGGAAGATTCTTGAATTTCTTGAAGATGATTTGGATTTGGAAAAGAGACAACCTAGTTCTCTAAATGTTTCTTAGAAGAGATTGAAGAGAAAATGAATGACTCTTCTCTACTTGGATATATATATAAGACCAAAAGGGGCGGAAATGACTAAAATTCCCTTTTAAAAAGAGTTGAAAATTGCTGATCGGGGACTGTGACGGTCGAACTGACGGTTCGTCAGAGCAACTGGGACATTCTGCCTCGACGTGACGGTCTAAGTAATGATCCATTAGGAAACTGACTGTCCACTAGATCATCCGTCACTTGGGGGTCAGAAATGGGATATTCTGCCTCAACTTGAGGGTCCTCTTGATGGTTCATTAAATTTTTGGCGGCCCACCATTTTGGCCGTCGCACGATGGCCAGAAAAAAGGGGTTACTGACTTGGCTTGACGGGACAACTAACAGTCCGCCAAGGACTTGACGGTCCACCAGATCGACTGTCAAACCTGGGCGATTCCGACAACGCTCAGTAAAATGGCCATAACTTCCTCGTCCGATGTCGGATTTTGATGAAATTGGTATCGATGGAAATCTTATTCAATGCTCTACATGATAAAAAGTAGAAATTAGAGAAATAAAACATAATATAAACATCAATCACTTTGGAAGCCACCCCTATCCACTCAAAAGATAGATTTAGGCCTAAGGAACGATTGGAGTATTACAATATCTTCCCCTTGGAAACATTTGTCCTCGAATGTTGCCAGATAGGTCAAGAACAAGAGAAAAATGAGGACACACATCTGGAACGTCCCATTCGAAGGGCTTACTTTACTTTAAACTTTTGGGTACTGAACAGAATGCACGAATCATAGAGAGAGTAACCATATAAATGAATGCACAACTGAATTGAGGAAGAATAGTACCTTAGGCTTGATTTGAACTCATGGAGAAGAGATGAGGGTACTTGGATTGCATATCTGCTTTAGCTTCCCAAGTAGCTCCCTCGACTGATTGATTTCGCCATAAAACTTTAACCAAGGGAACTTTTCTGTTCTTTAGTTTTAGGACTTGATAATCTAAGATCTCGACTGGAACTTTATCATATGAAAGGCTATGCTGAACATCAAAGCTTTCTGACGGATCAACAACAACAGAGTCACCAATGTGCTTCTTGAGCATTGAAATGTGGAAGACAGGGTGGACAGTTGACAACTCTGCAGGCAACTCAATCTCATAAGCTGCTTTCCCAACACGATTCAACACTCTATAAGGGCTAACATAATGGGGACTAAGCTTCCCTTTCCTTCTAAATCTCTTCACCCCTTTCATGGGCGAAATTTTCAAGTACACCAAATCATCAACTTCAAACTCAAGAGCTCTTTTCATCATATCTGCATACAAATTTTGACGACTCTGGGCTGTCTTCAATATCTACCAAATCAACTTAAATTTCTCCATAGCCTCGACACAACATCAGGTCCAATCATGGCAGCCTCACCTACTTCAAACCAACCTATGGGTGATCTACACCCCCGACCATGCAAAGCCTCAAATGAAGCCATTCTAATGCTAGCATGAAAACTGTTGTTATACGCAAATTCAATCAATGACAAATGTTCATCCCAACTCCCTTTGAAATCAAGAACACATGCTCTTAACATATCCTCCAAAGTCTGGATAGTCCTCTTAGCCTGACCGTCTGTATGTGGATGAAAATCGGAGCTAAGATAAACTTGGGTGCCAAGACCCTTCTGGAAGGATTTCCAAAATTGAGAAGTAAATTGAGTACCTCTATCGAAGATGATAGACAACGAAACTCCATACAACCTGACTAACTCTTAGGGGTACAGCTTAGCATAGTCCTCAGTGGTGAAAGATGTATAGACTGGCAGGAAATGCGCGGACTTAGTCAACCTATCTACAATGACCTAAATAGAATCATGATGATGACGAGAAAGAGGTAAATTGGTGAAGAAATCCATGTTCACCTCTTCCCACTTCCATGTAGGAATGCTAAATTCTTGCATCATCCCATAGGGTCTTTGGTGCTCTATCTTAACTTGTTGGCAAGTTGAACACTTTTGTACGAACTTCGCTATATCCTTTTTCATACCATTGCACCAATAAATTTCCCGCAAATCGTGGTATATCTTGGTAGCACCGGGATGAATAGAGTATCGCGCGCCATGCATTTCAGCCATAATTCTCTCCCTTAAATCATCAACATTAGGCACACACAATCTATTCTAAAATGTCAATACACCATCTCCCTCTTGGGAGAAAACCTTCATCTTTTGGTCTTTGATGGACCCTTTCAGTTCAACCAAACGAGAATCCATATCCTTCTTCCCCTTCACTTCCGAAACTAGGAAGATTAAGAACTACTTTAAACCCAAACATTACCCTCAGCTGAGTCAAGCAATCTAACACCTAACCTAGCCAAACAATGCACTTCCGGGCTAAATCTTTCTTATCTTCTTTTATATGCGCTACACTGCCCATGGATAATCTACTAAGGGCATCTGCCACTACATTGGCCTTCTCGGGTAATACAACACATTCATATCAGTCCTTTAGCAATTCCAACCATCCCCTCTGTTGAAGATTCAACTCTCTCTGAGTAAACACATACTGGAAACTCTTGTAATCCATAAAGATATCAACATGAACACCGTACAAGTAGTGTCTCCAGATTTGTAAGGAAAAACCACAACAGCTAATTTAAGATCATGAGTTCTTCTCATGCGGTTTAAACTGTTGGGAGGCATAGGCTATAAGCTTACCTTTCTGCATCAACACGCACCCCAAACCAACTCTCGAAGTATCATAACACACTGCAAAATCATCTACACCATTAGGCAGGGTCATCATAGGGGCTGAAGTGAGTCGAGTCTTCAACTCCTGAAAACTCTTCTCACAGGAATCTGACCACAGGAATTTAAATTTTTTTTGGGTTAACCGGGTTAAAAAAGAAGCAATAGAAGAAAAACCTTCCACAAAACGACGGTAGTAACCATCTAGGCCCAAGAAACTCCTAATATCAGATGGAGAGATAGGTCTAGGATAATTTTTCACAGCTTCTACCTTTCAAGGATCAACTCGAATACCTTCAAAAGAAACAATATGACCCAGGAAGGCAACGCCCTAGCCAAAATTCACACTTGCTAAATTTAGCAAACAATGGATGTTCTCTAAGGGTCTGCAAGACAATTCGAAGATGATCTGCATGGTCGTTTTTATTTTGGAAGTACACAAGAATATCATCTATGAATATAATAAAAAACATATCCAGGTACTGTCTGAACACCCCATTCATAAGGTCCATAAAAGCTGCTGGGGTGTTTGTTAGCCGAAAGATATGGCCAGGAATTCAAAATGACCATAACAGGTGCGGAAAGTTGTCTTTGGAATATCACGCTCTCTGACTTTAAGTTGGTGATAGCCGAATCTCAAATCTATTTTCGAGAAATAACTGGCACCTTGCAGCTGATCAAACAGGTCATCAATCCTGGGAAGAGGGTACTTGTTCTTGACTGTGACCTTGTTGAGCTGATGATAGTCGATGCATATGCATAATGAACCATCTTTCTTTTGCACAAATAGAATGGGTGCGCCCCACGGAGACACACTGGGCCTTGTGAAACCCTTATCTAGAAGATATATGAATTTCTCTTTCAACTCCTTAAGTTCTGCGTGGGTCATACGATATGGAGGAATAAAAATAGGCTGCGTATCGGGAAGAAGATCAATCCCAAATTCTATCTCTCTATTGGGAAGTACCCCTGGAAGATCTTCCGGGAAAATATTAAGAAACTTATTGACAACACTTATAGACTGAATAGTCAAAGTCTCAGACTCAGTGTGTTTAACTCGAACCAAATGATAGATATAACCCTTAGATATGAATTTCCTGGCTTAAATGTAGGATGTAAAATGACTCTTGGGAGCTACAGAATTTCTGGACCACTCAAAAACTAGCTCATTGGAAAATTGAAACTTGACTACTCGGGTACGACAGTCTATAGACACATAGCAAGAGTGAAGCCAATCCATACCTAGAATAATGTCAAAATCAACCATGTCTAGCTTAATCAAGTCTGCAAACATGATTCTGTTAAGGACAGTGATAGGACACTTCTTATACACTTGCTTAGCAATAACATATTCACCCATTAGTGTAGAAACTAGAAAAGGCTCAGGAATCTTTTCAACACTAATTTCAAAATTCACAGCCACCAACGGAGTCATATAAGAAAGACTTGACCCAAGGTCCATCAATACATACACATCAAAATAAAATACATAAAGCGTATCAGTAACAACATCTGGTGAATCCTTTTGCTTCTGGCGGGGTGGTATAGCATAAAAGCGACTTTGGCGTTGACCACTTGCAGTACTAGACGAGGCACCCTGAGGAGGAGTAGGGCAAACTAAAAGGGCTGGAGCACTAATAGCCTGACTCTGGGGACGAACATCACAACTCCCCTATTTGGCATATGGGCAATCTCTGAATCTGTGGCCCAAATTACCGCAACCAAAACAACCCCTCCGATCAACTAAGCACTCACCAGGATGGTCCCTACCGGACTTCAGATATAGGGGAGAATGAGGTTTGTTACTCACACTGTCCTGGGACCTGGACATAGTAGACCTATTACCCTGCTCCTGCCTGATTCTGAATAAGGGAGCACTGGCTGATGAAGGCACTGGCACAAGTGAACGGTTCTGGGACTAAGGGCAATTCCCTCTACAAAATCTAGTCTGATCATACCCCTGCCTCTGATCAACTCTCTTATTCCCTCTCTCTCTCTCTCTCTCTCTTTTACCTTATCCGCCTCAATCTGCTGGGCATGTATCATTAATCTAGAAAGGTCCATGTCCCTATTAAGCATAGAAGACCTATACTCTTTCACATCATAACCAGATACACCAGCCAAAAACTTACTCATACTAGTTCTAGAATCAACCATTATACCGGGAGCATACTTAGATAATTGATTGAACTTATGACAATATTTCTTAACTATCATGGAGCCCTGTCTCAAGTTCATAAATTATTCTATCTTCGCTTCCCTCAGCTTAGGGGGAAAAAATCGGTCTAAGAACGCATCATGGAACAACTGCCAAGTCATGGGAGTGGCATCCTCCCCTCTACTCTTCCTCCACATCTCCACCCAATCATAAGCAACATGTTTCAAGCGATAGGAAGCTAACTCCACGCTTTCTTCTTCTATTACATGCATAATTTGGGTGATCTTCTTCACCTTATTAAGATACATCTGTGGGTCCTCACCTACCCTTGACCCATAAGACTCTGGCGGATTTGTCCGTATAAAATTACGAACCTGAGCTGCCACTGAATTACCTTCTTGTGGAGGTGGAACTGCGGCCTGAACATTGTCCTGAGCATTGGCGGTAACTGCCTGGGCTAGCGCTTGAAAAACTGCCTGGTATTCAGCATAGGACACTGTGTCACCTAAAGGATCAACGGGTTGAGGTCGTTCATTATTTTTGCGAGCTCTACGAGGAGGCATTTTCTATCATAAGAGAGCATGAATTAATAGCAGAGAGAAACAGTCATAGGCACGATCAACTTCTGAAAGAAAGAAATGACTTTTTACTAAAACATCCTGTAGCCTCTTGCTCATAGATGTGGCGCGCTACACACCGATGATCAAGACTCTAAGTGACGTGGCTTGTCAGACTCCCTAGGACTCTTTGAACTTAGGCTCTGATACCAAGCTTGTAACGCCCCAAGATCCCATCCTGGAATGTCACACGGTGCTTAAGGCCACACGCGGCCTCAATCTAACCATCTAAGCCTATCTTCACTTCTATAACTCAGTATGACAATAATCACGCTGTAATAAGAAAGAATAATCATGTCATGAACATACTGGAATACAAAGAAATACTGTCCTGTACAAACAATACTGAAATTCTATACATACTGGTACTCTAGTCTGACAAAGCCTCTACTACATAAGACTGAGGAGCCATTGAGACAAATTCCCCAACTGACTCGTACTGAACTGAAAGGGAACAACCATCTATTAATAAGACAAAATTAGGGACATAGGTCCTCGAACCATGAGGACTCACCAACTACAGAAATGTAGATGAAGGTACTCGAAGATCACCGTCGCTGCTAAGACTGAGCACCTAAACCTACATCACGAGGAAATATAGAACACAGAAGAGTATGAAAATCAATACTTGGGAATGTATTGAGTATGTGGGGGTGTATGCAACGTTTTTAAATAATATCATAAATGTAAAATAAAATCATGCATGCTGACAATAATGACTCTCTTTGCTTGAATTCTTTGAAACATAATTTCCCTGAATCATCAATAATAACACATGCTTCATAAATCTTATAAATCATTGGACTCAACTCAAACTCTTTGACTCATGACTTAGACTGACTCGGTAACTCAAGGAACTTAGATCATTATGGACTTGGGAGTTTCTTATAACTGACATAAACTAAACCATGTGAGCCGCATGGAGTCCAACGTTTTGCCCTCCAAACGAGAGAACCCCACATTAGCAGGAGCGTCGTACTCTTGCCAGGGAGTACAACCTCAATTTTGTTATCACAATCCCATACTTGGACTATGGCCCACAATTATCAATATTAATCCTACGATGGCACGTAGTTTTGGAGAAATACCATATTTCCCGCTTGATACTAAATACCCCTCCCAGACTCAGCTCAAAACGCGTTAGGAAATATACCTTAATCAATATCAACTCATGGGTCTATCATAGAGACCAAAACATAAATATATCTTATCTGTAAATCATATACAACTGTGGATTCCTAACTCTACTCAAAATCAAAATAATCTTTCTCAACATCAAGTGTATTGCTCATCAAATCATGTCAAATATCAAAACTTTAGGAAGACATCAAAAGACTCATTCTTGACTTTCAGTCCCAAATATCAATATATATATCAATAATCAACATTTCATAGAAAAGCTTGAATCATGAAACTTATCTCAAATCATTTAGAAATCATCAATACGTAATAACAATATGCATCTCATGGCATAAATCCTTAATTTAAGAAATATGATGGTAAGTAAATCATAATAACAAACTTAATCAACTCAAATCTCGTAATTCATCAATAAAGTAATTTGGGCGTAAACCCACTTGCAAAGATCATGAAATTCCCATAGTAAAAATCAATTCTTTGGGCACAAGAATGAAAGGATATTCTTGTTCAAGCCCCACATACCTTGGATTATAAATTTGAGAATAAGATACTTGATTGAAAATTATTTTGTCACACTTTTAGGCTATGATTCTTGATGTCTTTGACTTGGGGAACTTAATTCTTGAACAACTTGGAGAAATCTATGGAAGATTCTTGAATTTCTTGGAGATGATTTAGATTTGGAAAAGTGAAACCCTAGTTCTCTAAATATTTCTTAGAAGAGATTGAAGAGAAAATGAATGACTCTTCTCTACTTGGATATATATATATAAGACCAAAAGGGGCAAAAATAACCAAAATGCCCTTTTAAAAAGAGTTAATTGCTGATCGGGGTTTGTGATGGTCGAACTGACGGTCCGTCAGAGCAACTGACGATCCACCAGATCGTCCGTCACTCGAGTGACAAAACTGGGACATTCTGCCTTGATGTGACTGTCAAAGTGATGATCCATCAGGAAACAGATGGTTCACCAGATCATCCGTCACTCGGGGGTCAGAAATGGGACATTCTGTCTTTGACTTGACGGTTCTCTTGATGGTCCGTCAAATTTTTGGCGGCCCACCATTTTGGCCGTCGCACAATGGCCAGAAAAAAGGGGTTACTTCCTTGGCTTGATGGGAAAACTGATGGTCCACCAAGGACTTGACGGTCCACCAAGGACTTGACGGTCCACCAGATCGACCGTCAAATCTGGGTGATTCTGACAATGCTCAGTAAAATGGCCATAACTTCCTCGTCCGATGTCGGATTTTGATGAAATTGGTATAGATAGAAAGATTATTCAATGCTCTACATGATAGAAATTAGAAATTATAGAAATACATTACAATATAAATATCAGTTACTTTGGAAGCTACCCCTATCCACTCAAAAGACAGATTTAGGCTTAAAAAACGATCGGGGTATTACAATACATGACTAACAATTGTTTAATGTTGGTTTGATTTATGTTATGAAAGTATAAATGACCATCATACAATCAGTAACTGTTAGCTAATTATGTTATGTTTTTTTTCCAGGGCATGAAATACCGAATTGATAAAGTCTCACCGCATCCATTGCATATGGAGAGCTTATGTAACTGTGCTTTTAGGGAAGAGATAAAGAAATATTTTGGAGAGGATGTGATTGGAGCATTTAGAAATACAATTTTTGGCATATTTCTGAATTTACCACGGTGCAACTGAATAAGACAGATTTCAAAATGCCTACTCATGCTTGAAATTCAGTAGGATAACAAAGACGAGCTTCATGTTTGGGTACAAGGGGAAATCCTCAAATTCACAATGCTTGAATTCCCCATTATTACCGATTGGAAGTGTACCGATAATAGTAATGATTATATGTATACTTCATCATCAAAATCAGCGTTGATGTCGAGGTATTTTCCGACAATAAAGGAGCAATAACTTGGTTAAAATTGATAACACGGGTGCATATGAGAAACTTTAATAACGCTGAAGATGCTCTGAACCTGGCGATATTGTTCTTTGTTCATACATTCATGTTTTCTCAGCATAAGGAAGCACCAATCAGTGTTGCGCCCTTTCAGATTATCGAGGGCGGTTGGTACATTCTCTTTCCATGGGGGTAGGTCACATTTTAAAAGTTAATGAGTTCCTGACAGCAGGATTTCAATACTGTAAAACAGTTATATTCATTGGGTGGAATGTCGCACGTTCTAAATGTTTGGATGTTTGAGTGCTGCTCCGAGGTAGAATAAAAAACTGTTGTCCGTTAGAGAAACGTTATTCCCAGATTACTAAACTGATTAGTGGAGTGTATAAGGCCTAAGTACGAATCTTTTATGTCTGGCATGTTCAGTAAGGTAATTGTTTAACTTTGTACTTATTTTATTTATTCAAGTCATTTTATTAATGTGCAAATATTTTTCTGAAATTATTCTTTCCAGAATTCGTACAAGAATATACAACCTACAATCGAAGAAGTTAGTAGGTTGAATTTATCCTTTTCAAAAGATTTTGAGACATGTGATCCAACAACTTTTGCTTCAACATCTGATTCTGGAAAGTTGGAAAGGACAGCAGATGAACTTCAACAGTGTATTGGTACTATTGCTGAAGAATTTGGTAATTTCAGCACTATACCGCCGCGAGAAATCCTCATAAAGGTTGGTTTTGCCTCGCCTGTATCACCTGACCAATCTTTGAAGAAAATAAAGATTGTCATGTTCGAGCAAGAAAATCAAGTGGTGATAGATGATGATATATCTGGACGTGATCATGCAGTACATCATATGTCTGGTTTGTATAGTGAAATGCATAAGGATGCAGCAGACAAGGGAGAAATTGGTGTGTCTGAAATTCAACATCATCATCATGGAGAAATTGGTGTGTCTCCTCAGAGTCACCAACACAATCTGTTCCTTCATCTTCCACACATCCTGAAGGGACTTCTAAATCAACTTTAGATGGTGATGAAATAAAGAATTACATCAACAAATGTTTAAGTTTAGTTTCTTTATCATACATTTTTTTAATAGCATGATGTGTTTCTATTAATTTTTTTTATGTGATAAGTTTGCTGAAAAGATGGCTGAACTGGTTACACTAATATAAAAAATACCTAATGAGGTCATCAAAGCATTGAAGAATGAAGAAAATAAGCAATCACAGGTATAATAATTTAATTTTATTATTTTTTGTCTTACGTTGATGAAATGTTCATACATTCAGATTGTTCGTGTTATATAGAAGGACAAAATTGATGAACAATAACAAAGTCAAGAAGACGGATCCAACAAACAGGAGAGACCACATAAGGAGGATATGCAGGTACTTTTTGTCAATTATGTTGTTTGTTTACTATGAATCTACACAATTACCTTATCAAAAATAAATGTTGTTTCTTTTTAATACAGCATGAAGATTATGATAAGGGATCACTCAACGATATGGAAGTGTCTTGTGATGAAGAATCTAATAAGCAGCACATTCTTAAAGAGCAACAGTTGCTGGTATTTTTTTTCCTTAATAGTTATTGCGTACTAAATTTGGGCAGTTTTATTTTTCATTATATATTCACTTGAATGTGTAATGATCAGTTATACATTAAACTTACTACTTTTTTCTTCAGCAAATTACATGTTATTTATGAAAATCTTCATAAATATGCATGTCATTTATAATTATTTAAACAACATCATTCTAGAATCACCTAAAACAAATTTATGAATAACTTTTCATTAAAGCGACTTGTTATTTAATTTAGGATGTGAATGCGGCCGATAAAGAGGCAGGTCATGAGGATGATTTTGAAAATGAGTACTGTTCTGATTTACAAGCTTTGGAGGTATCTTTCTCTACATCAAATTATTTTTTCCTAAAATATATGTCTATATAGATGTAGCTTTTGTTATTTTGTTGAAAAAAAGGATATTAACCTTATCGGCTGAATAGAAAGTTGTATCGGTCTTGACGTTTTCAATATTTTGTACATTATTTAACAGTTGTCTTAATAAATATAAATTTTTGTCTTTAGGCAACTTGGATGATGATAATTATCACATAAATAATAAATGAGATTATGGCATATGAAGAAGAATGTAGCGATGAAGAATTGAGAAAAAAAAGAACATTTTCAGATGTAGAAGATTTGCCGATATTTTCATGTCCCTAATATTGTTTAATTACTACTACAACTTTCTATACACATGTAGTTTCTTCTAACTTCTTCATAGTAGGGCAGTTAAATGTACATAAAACATTCAATCGAATGTATCAAGAAGAGTCATACATTCAACATACAAACATTTTCATGAACATAAAGCTTGTAGTTTATGAATACCATCGTACATAGTTATGTTATTAATGCTATAAAATCATTTGTGAATCACATATGATATCGTTTGTTATTACTGATATATTTATATATTCATATGCACCCATTACAGATAGAAATTTCTTATCGCTGGTGTAAAACTTCATCTCAATCCTTTATATTATACTTTGAATAAATGTTAATACACGATAATTATTATTCAATATAGGATGTGAATGTAACCACTAAAGAAGATGTTAATGAAGTGGATTTGAAAAATTAGGAATCTACTGATATGACAGATGTGCAGGTATTTTTTTATCCCTAATACTTATTTTTTTTTTTACAAAAATATATCTATCTACGTGTTCGACCTTGTAAAAGTTCGTATTGGGACTTAATGTTATTTCTCTGGTGCATATCAAATTTTTTTCTGTGAATTTGAACCAACCGAAATGTATTGATTTTTTTCTCTGATGCATATCAAATTTTCTTGATATTGATGCTGTCATGATTTCTAACATAAATGTCGTAAGCATTAATATAGTTACACATTCAGATATTGTATGCATACATTACAAATCCTTATGTGTTCACATAGGATGAAGTTGGTGGGACAATAACTGATTCAATACAAGCAGCTGTAGATACAATTTTATTTGATCTATCAATACCTTCGACTACAAAGTCATTGGATGTTGGTGCTTCAAATAAAATAACCGAAAGACAACGAGACCTTTTCGACAGTTAGATTCCACCTGAATTCCCTGATGCTCAGGTTCGGGAGCTTCAAGCCTAAAAAGTAAAAGCACCTGTTAAACGAGAAAGAAATAAGTCCAGGGTTTTAAGGTCACCATACATTTCAAAGTATGGTTCTGGCTCTAAGGATACAGTTGATTTCGATAAAGAGGAGAAGCTGAAGTATGCTTTTGATGGGTACACCATTAACCAAGATTTGCCGAACGAATTGATGATTGATTACTCCCAGTGGATTGCCGTAGGATTACTTAAAACAAATTCTGCCATGTAAGAAATTTGGTATGTTTCTTTCCTAACAATACTATGCCATCTTAAACTAAACGATAATTGTCATATCTAATCAATGATGTTTTTTCAGAAAAGAAACGGACAACCACTATCGAGTAAATGCTTCTGGGTTAGGTTACAGACAATTGAACTTTATCGTTGCACACCTACAGTGTAAGAATTGATTTTACTTGATATCCGAACGTAAGACATACTGGAACGATGAGGTAACTTATTCTAAATATTATCCATATCATAAGTTCTTTTGCTGATACTTAATATTCTACGAGACCATAACATATCATACATGTAAACCAATATATAATAACATATCATACATGTTAGCCAATGTATATTAACATATCATACATGCAGTATTTTCCATTATCATTTGTTCAACTTTAATCAACATGTCATGTATAATAACATGTAACACCAGCATAGCTGTATATCATACATCTAATTAACAAGTACGGTCAAAGCTACTGATTTCTTTCAATCATTTTACTATTTACCCTGTTTTCACTTGTAGCATTTAGATGTTATCTTATACCACTTGAGAAATAAATCAAAGATTCAGTTGGGTGATAATTATAGATATACGATGGCAAGCTGCTTCTTTAAGACATATGTTGAGAAGACACATACTCGCTATTATCCAGCGGAACCGGCAGTTGAGATATCGACGCAATAAGACTATGCAGAATCAATTGTGGTGGCTAAGAATGAAGATTCTATTGCTAATATAATTCATGGATTCTGTATGCCTGCTGAATTACCATGGTATATGATTGATGAGGTATATGTTCCAATTAACTGCGGTAAAAAATTTCATTGGGTATTGATTGTGATTGTCTTGAAGGAAAGATTGATACGTGTGTATGACTCACTGTCAAGTAAAAGGAAAAAAGAACCACCAATTGAAATACAAAAGCTTGCAGTGATGCTGCCTACTTACTTTTCATACAATGGCTTTTATGATAAGACCGAGCGAACTGACTGGCCATAGCTTGAAGCGTACAAAGGAAAGATTACTCAGCAAACCGGTCTTGTAAACGAAATCCCATTTGATGTTGACTATGTGCAAAACATCCCATAACAAGCGTCTGATAGTTTGTAAGTAAATTACAATTTATTTTTCATGTATAATAATGTAATAATTGATGTACTGATTATTATTTCTTTTTTTAAAATCAGGAACTGTGTCGTCATTGTGTGTGCCTATGCAAAAATATTAAGTGAAGGACTGCAAATTCATTCATGTGGGTTTGATGCTGCAAGTCAATGTGCACGCTATGCTTCCTTACTGTGGCATTATGGAGTGGAAAAGGCAAATGAAGGGTGCACGAGTGATAATGGAGATCCTCCCTGACCAAGGAAAAGTGTTATCGAAGAAATTAATGCAAGTGCAATTGTTAATTTAGAGTAGCAATGTTTTCTAATTGTTGGCATTGAATGAAGTATTTCTTATTTTCATGGTTAATGTTGCACATTTTCAAGATTACTTTCTTAATGTTAATGAACATTTTATGGATGCCTTTTTTTTAAACAACTGATTTGCAGTTTCTAACACAATACTGTAATGATACAAACTAATTCTTGGTCGATATTGAGTTTGTCTTTTATCTTTTTAAGACGTGTATAAGTAAAAATAAAAATATACTGACATTGCATTTGAGCACATTATATTTTTACTGTAACGTATATTTTCTTATAAGTTAAAAATACATTGCACTAATAATTAATACGTTAAATATATGTAACACATAACATAATACATGTTGTCACTCTTTGTTTTTCTTAAATAAAATTTACAAACAGAGTTCACAACATTCACTTTTATAAAGTATTACACTATTTCATACAATGATACAAATGTATAATCTAATTTATACATTTGTAACTGAACAAAATATACTTTAGATAAATGTATAACGTGTAATCATTAAGATTCATTAAAATGACATTTTTTCCTGTATAACATAATACACCAACACAAAGTATAACGCTACATTATACATTTCTTACACAGTAACTACTAACGTATAACAGTTCATACAGCTTATGTTTTAACATTTTTTTAAGTGAATGTTATATTTTCCAGGTTACATAATGCATATACCAATCAGTTGTAACTTACATTAATATGGTTACGAAATATGATAAACAAAAAATTACACAAACTGTTCTTATACTATTAAATATTAATTGAACAAGTGAAACTCAAATAGCAACAAAAAATCTTAATATTAATTGTTCCAGCATTCCGACAAAATCTAATTAAAATGTTTATACTACTAAAACCAATCAAACCATCAGCAAGTAGAAAAACATATTATCTTCATCATGATTTCTTTGGAAAGAAACTGCAAGTCCTACGGTTGTGATCGGTTCGTCCGCATTTACCACATCAGTTCAAATTTGAAGACAGTGATTCACTTGATTTTAAATGCCTTCCTTTTTTTTGGCCTACCAGGAGGTCTTCGATATTTGGGCGGCAAAACTTCTTCATCATCAACAAAACCTGGAACATTCCAATACTTCTTGTCTGGCATTGTAACTATCGAAAGTTCATATGTCTTCACTATGGTTTGTGGCCTGTATAATTCAGAGAAATAATGACCATAATCTTTTACATCCACATTGTTACATTTTAATACAACAATTCCACGTGGACAAGGTAATTCATCAATTTGATATCGACCACAATTGTACGTGTCACACTCAATATCTACAATGTACCTCCATCTCGAATCATAAACATAATAAAGATAACTCCCTGCTGGCTTAACCTGTTACCAAAAAGCATAATATGTTTCAGATGTAAAAATATTAATATACAATGTAAAATAAAGTTTCTGTTCCATAATTATTATAATACATACCTTCATCCGCAAAGCTTTAACACCATTATGAGTTAGTATTTCTTTAAATCTTCTACCAAGAGTTGTATTGGTGTAAGATGCAATTTCGTTATTCTTACAATTTCATACAACAAAAAAGATTCTAACTTCTTCTAGGAAACCTAGAATAGGAAGTTTTCTAGCCTCAACCAAACAACCATTAATACATTCGACTATATTTGAAGTCATAATTCTACCTCTATTCACAGGAGAGTGACACCGAGCCCATTTTTCATACCCAGCTTCCTCCATATATTCCTTAACTCTTTAATCAACCTTAGCAACCTTTGATATAATATATTCAAAATCTTCTTTTTTATAAGATTTAGCCATGAAATAATATAGGTCACTAAGTCTATCTTTGCTTTTCCTAAAATGGGTGCAAACGTTTTTCCATAAATGTCAAATACAAGCTAGATGAGGGATATTAGGATAAATAGTGCTTACACCTTTTATGCTACTTTTATTTCTGTCTGAAACAACACATATGTTGTCTCTTTCACTAAATACCTCTCTAAACTATTGAAAAAACCACATCCATGCGTTGTCATTCTCCGAATCAAAAACACCATAAGCTAATGGCAGAATACAACCTACATTACATTAAATAAGGCAATCATTGTAAAAAAAAAGTCAACTATAATGGTGTTAGTTTTAGCATCTTTATTAATCATTATAAATAAAACATCAATGTATAAGCTAATATAATATATAGTAAATAATAAAACAAAAAAATAGTACAAAAAAACATAAACGCACAGTACCTGCACCATCTAATGTACTTGCCGATACAAATGTTCCTTCATATGGACCGCTTAAATGTGCTCCGTCAACAACTACAACAGGTCTACAAAATTCAAAACCCTTTATCATCGGATGCAATGCAATAAACAAGTATTTAAACTCGTTATCTACTGCTTTATGCATCTGAATGTGCGATTGTGGATACACTTGGTTCAGCATATAGATAAAATGGGACATTTTTCTATATCCATTTGCTAGTCCACCTCTAAGCATCGCAATCGCCTTCTCTTTTGCGCGCCATGCTTTCATGTAGTTAATGTCGACTCCGTAAATAGCCTCTATCTCTTCTATAATATCCGCGGGGGTGTGTATTCTTTTGTGATTGATTAATTTCGGAGCTGTAAATTCACTCACAAAATTAGTTGTCGCAACCACATTATTCAACACTCGATCGCTAAGACTGCAACTATGCTCCGAAACAAATTTTTTAATCACAAACAATTTCGATTCATTCATACATGACGCCTTCATGACCCACTTGCAATCTTCGTTATGACAAATCAGTACACAGCTGCATCAAAATATAAAAACTTAGTCATTGTATTAAATAAATGTATTAAACTTGAAAATAGAAAAGAAAAAAAATTATTCCTGAAACTGCCAGTTATATTATACATATCTCTGAATGTATAATCAACATTATACATACGTCTTTTAACTTTAAAAAATAATTCATAAAACACAATAAACTTCAGAATGTCTTTATTCATATTATCAGTACATAGCTGCATCAAGAAATAGAAAACTTAATCAATGTATAAAACAGAACTATTAAAAATTAAAATAGTAAGAACAAGAAAAAAAATACTTTCACTGCCCCAGTTATATTATACATATCTCTGAATGTATAATTAACATTATACATTCGAATTTTTAAATTAACAAACCAGTAATAAAACACAAAAGACTTCAGAATCTCTCAAATCAATGTATCATACATTTCTTTGACTATCATGATTTAATTATACATTACCAAACACATATAATATCACATTATACATTTGTATATTAACATTAAACATCAACAGTTCAAAAAACTAAACAACATAAACTTCTTAAAAAAAATTGCATATATTATAAGATCATGACATAAAATTGATAATCTTATATCATACCTTTTTTTGTCGGATCATTTCGCTTTTGTGTTGAATCCATTGGCTATTGCGTGTCTTGCCATTACTAAAACAAGAGTTTTCTTATCCTTGTATATCTGACTCTCCATTATTTTAGTGTTCTTGCAATCAGTAATGGAGTTTTTTACTTCAATTTTAGGCATATATAGAGCATACTAATTATCCATTTCAACAACTGTTAACGCAGCCAAATCATATTCACTACCCTCGATACACATTACATCACCAGTTGCTTTATCGAACTATATTTCACTATTGGCTTTGTCGCAAGTTGAAATACAAAGCGAAAAATTAACCAAACCAACAAGTTGTTTCTTTAACTCAATGTAAACCCTCACTCCATTGTCGTTTCTTATGACAATTGGAAAAGAGTTTCCTTCAATCACATATTTCACTTCAATTTTTTTATGCACTTCATCTATATCCAACTCCATGACGATTGTAGAAACCAATTTTAAGAAAGTAATACTTTCTGAAACAATTATTGCGTCACTTTTGTATGACTTATAAGTAGTTTCTTACTCCCAAATTCCAGAATGCTGCAGCAATATTGGAATATTCATGTTGCTTTTTGAAGTATTTAAGAACGTATGTAGAAGAATTTTATCGCTTTCTTTGGATTTTTTTAGAAGAAATTTGTTGCAGCAATAGAGCTTTTGTGCTTTCAAGATCTTGAATCAAATATTACCGAAAATAAAAATTGAATTCTTAGATTTTTCTTTTTGAAATTCAAATCTTAGTTACTAGTTTTATCCATAAATGAGTTAATGTTAGCTAATTATTGCCGTTAATGAAGGAACAATAATATAATTACCAATTTCAATTACCTTAAATTTAGGAATAACTGTTTCATCATACATTCGACCAATGTATAATATTTGGTCGAATGTATGAGAATATTTGCCAAATTTTTGGGGGGAGAAAATAAGAGGGAATTTTGTGTAATTACTTTCTTAAGCTAGGGGATTTATGTTGTTTATACTTTTTTTTGGAGCCTTGACCAACAATGTTCTGACCCTTGTGTCATCTCACTCATGGGGTAAGTGGAATGAGGAAATTTTGTGTTCCAAATATAACTGGGCTTAAAAAACGGGGCTTACGCTCTTGCAGTCTCCTTTTTTTTGAGTTGTTTTTTTTTTGGGAGCCTTAGTTTTTTTTTTGGAGCCTTGACCAACAACGTTCTGACCCCCGTGTCATCTCACTCATAGGGTAAGTACAATTTAGGTTTGTTCGTTTCTACTCATGGGTTGGGCTGAGACGAGGTGGAGCCTATGGACCTTCTGCTCGGGAGTGATATTGGCCAGTTATGACAATCATTCACGTGGCCCAGTTTAATTGGGCTAACTGAACGGGACTTACGCTCTTGCAGTCTCCTCTTTTTTGAGTTTTTTTTTTGGAGCCTTAGTTGTTGTTTTTTTGGAGCCTTGACCAACAACGTTTTGACCCCCATGTCATCTCACTCATGGGGTAGGTGGAATGAGGAAATTTTCTATTCCAAAATATAACTGGGCTAACTAAACGGGGTTGACGCTCTTGCAGTCTCCTCTTTTTTGAGTTGTTTTTTTTTTAAAGCCTTAGTTTTTTTTTGTGGGAGCCTTGACCAACAACGTTCTGACCCCCGTGTCATCTCACTTATGGGGTAAGTGCAATTTAGGTTTGTTCGTTTCTACTATTCATGTGACAATTATTTGGGATAGACAAAAAAAATTTCAATATGTAAAAATATATAGTCATACTAAATCTTTTAGTACGGAATGAGGAAATTTTGTGTTCCAAAATGTTAGGTTATGAATTTTTGGCCCCTCCCCCCCACTCTTTCCTTTGATAAGTCCCAATGTGTCTATGAGGAAAATCTTAGGATTAATTGGGCAGGTTTATTGTTTTAAAAAATTTCTAAACGTTTGACTTCTGAACAAAAGTTATTTATATTTAACGAGTAACATACCCTTCTAACTATTATTACCGCTTACATTTTTTTATAATCCAACAAGATATGAAGATTAATAATGATGTCATGCATCGTATTGAAGTGAAGGGGCAAAATAAAAGCTTGAATCTAGAGTATTGTGCAATAAGAATTGTCACAAGGCTTAAGAGTAGCTTCTACAGCATGGTGATTAGACCAACATCGATGTTGGTCAATCAAGAATGCTTAGATTCAAAAGATAATTATATCAATTATGAGAATACTCAGATGAATGTGTGGCATACGAGGATTGATAAAAATGAAGTAATACGATGCAAGGTTCGAATGACCTTTGTGACATACAATAGGAGGAAAGTGCGGTTGAAATAGTTTGGATATATAAGGCATGAGAGGTTGGCTCTATAGTAATAGTCACGAGAGGTAGATTTCTATGACGGTCGAATAAATTGGTAAGTAATCGAGTGTTGGAGAGACGGGATGTGAGCCTCCTCTCCTCTCCTCTTTACTAGTAGTAATATTCTATCTGAAAAACCTCAGCATTATACTTTGTTGTCTTAAAAAAAAAAGACAAAATATATCAAGATGAGTTTCTTTAGATTGAAAAATGTCATATTTGAGGAAGTAACCACCAAGGGCGGCTCACCAACATGGATTGTGGTGCAGTGGATGGGGCTGCTCCACCCTTAATCAGAGGTCGAGGGTTTGATTCCGGATACGGAGAAAACTCTGTTAGGGAGCGCTTCCTCCCGAATGGGCCCTACGCGGCGCGAATCCAGATTAATTAGGCTTCAATGCGGGTATCGGACACCAAATGAGAAACCAAAAAAAAAAAAAAACTAGGGGCAGCTCTACCTAATTAAAAAAAATAAAAGGCAATTGCCTAAGGCCCTCAAATTTAAGGGGCCTCAAATTTTTTAGCAATAATAAATTATAGATTTTTATTAAAAAATTATTAAATATTATTTATAGCAAAAATAAACTTCTTATATAAAAGTAAAGACTTATTAGAAGAATTTTGATATATTTAAAGTATGTCACAATAAAAATTAGATGTATTAATTATATTAACCAAAAAAATTATTAAAAGAATCGTCTAGAATATCTATAACTTTGCATCTCAAAATTTTAAATATAAACTTTAATAACAAAAATATTTTTTTAAAAAAATTTAAAGCCTCCATTTGATTCTCGACTTAGACCACCAATGTGTTTGAGCTGCCCTGGGAACAGCAATATCCTAACAAAACGTGAATAATTTCAGGTTCCTTTGTTCCCTCTTTTTCTTCCCTGATAAGAAAAATTACAACACAAAGTAAAATAAAATAAAATGCATTGTAATATGTTCACTGTACTGAAATTTTATTTAAGAAGCCACGAAAAATTAACATTAGATTAAACAAATATAGTAAAATGCAAGAACAAACGAAAAAGGGTAGTCTATAATTTTGACCTACTACGCACATTGTTATGTATTGACCTAATAAAGGTATCCTTCACGAAGAAAAAGGGCAGCTAGAAAAAGGGTAGTTCAATTCACTAAAACTTTCAATATACGTGGAGTTTAGGAAAGGATCGGATCACAAGAGTCTATTATACGCAGCCTTAGCAACTTTTTCAGTTACGCCAAGGCTTCCCATCACGTCTCCTTCATGCAAAAGAGAAAGAAATGTCGCCCATATATTCAGTGAGAAGAAGACGGAAAACTCCATATACTAGACTTCCATTCTATTACCAGTCTTGAGATTATTCATTCATTTGTAACAATAAAAGAAACGTTTTTATTATGGTATTAACTTTGGCAAAGACAAGGATATAGGGACACAAGCAGCATTGTTGCAACTGTACAGTTAATAGGCTATAATATTTTCTTAGGCTCCATTTGTTTTTATTAAGATTCAGACATCTGAATCTGAATACACATCTGAATAATTAAAATGTTGTCTTTAGATCTGAAAATTAAATAATTAAGATTGTTTTTTTTTTCAACATCTGAATGTGCAGAATTTATTTATTAGTATATACAATAAAAATATAATTCAAATAAAAATTAGTTATACATTAAAAAATATTTAATTTAATACATAAAATTATTATTTAATTAAAAAAAATATTTATTTTGTTAGTAATAGTGGAGATGGTTTAAACTGGTGGTGATGGTGGTAATGATTGATGCTAGTGATTAGTAATGTTGCTGGTAATAGTTGTGACGGTAGAGATGGTTGGTATTGTAGTGACTGTTATGATGGTGACGATTGGTAGCGGTGATGGAGGTTGTGATGTAAAGCTGATTGATGTCAGTTATTGGATGTGTTGACTAAAAATTAAGTGCATGATGTTTGACAATTGCACTTGATATTGTTATGTCTACTTGCTAAATAGTACGGATGAAGCAATAGATGCTTTAGGTAATATAAAACTGAAGTTGAAAATCAGTTAGACAAAAATATCAAAATGATAAGAAGTGATAGGGGCAGAGAATATGAATCTCCCTTTACGCAAATATGTGTAGAGAATGGAATAATCCATCAAACTACGACCCCATATTCACCTCAATCTAATGGAATTGCGGAAAGAAAAAACCGAGCTTTGAAGGAAATGATGAATGCCTTACTTATAAGTTCTAGTTTACTGCAAAACTTATGGGGGAGGCTATCCTTACGGCCAATCGTATACTCAACAGAGTTCCCCATAGTAAGACACAATCAATTCCTTACAAAAAATGAAAAGGAAGAAAAACCAACTTGAAATATTTCAAAGTATTGGGGTGTCTAGCAAAGGTCCAAGTTCCTGTGCCTAAAAGGGTTAAGATAAGACCTAAGACGGTGAACTGTGTGTTCATAGGATATGCTAAAATCAGTAAGGCATGTCGATTTTTAGTTCATAAATTCAAACATCCGGATATTAATGAAAATACGGTAATTGAATCAGACAATGCTGAATTCTTTGAAAATATTTATCCGTATAAAACTAGACATGAACAGTCTAGTAGGGGGTCTAAACGACCTCGTGATGAACCAATTGAGAATGAACATAATGAAGAAAATCCAAGACGTAGTACATGTCAAAGAACGTCTACATCATTTGGATCGGATTTTATAACATTTCTCTTAGAAAATGAGCCTCAAACATTTAAGGAAGTGATGGCATCTTCGGATTCATCCTTTTGGAAAGAGGCAGTCAATAGTGAGATTGATTCAATCTTAAGCAACCATAAATGGGAATTGGTTGATCTTCCTCCCGGAAATAAACCTTTAGGTTCTAAATGGATGTTCAAATGGAAAATGAAAGCTGATGGCAAGCTGATGGCACTATTGAAAAATACAAAGCAAGACTTGTAGTAAAAGGCTTCAAACAAAAAGAAGGCCTTGATTACTTTGATACATACTCACCAGTAACAAGGATAACATCGATTCAAATGTTAATTGCCTCAACGGCGGTATATGATCTTCAAATCCATCAAATGGATATGAAAATCGCTTTCCTAAATAGAAAATTGGAGGAAGAAATATACATGGAACAACCTGAGGGTTTTGTGGTTCCAGGAAAGAAAAATAAGGTGTGTAGACTTATTAAGTCGTTGTATGAACTAAAACAAGCACCTAAACAATGGCATGTGAAGTTTGACCAAACCATGTTGCCAAATAGAGATAAATGAATGTGATAAATGTGTATATATTAAAGACACTCCAAATCACTAAGTCATTGTTTGTTTATATGTGGATGATATGTTGATCATCAGCAGAGACATTTCTTACATAAATGCAACAAATAAATGCTCGAGAGCAAGTTTGATATGAAAGACCTTGTAGTTGCAGATGTGATCTTAGGTATAAGAATCCATCGAACTCCAAAAGGGTTAGCATTATCACAGTCTCATTATATCGAAAAAGTGCTTGACAAGTTCAAGTATATGGAATTCGGTATTGCCAAGACTCAATTGGATGAGAACTTTGCACTTTGAAAGAATGAAGGTAAAAGTGACTCACAATTGGCGTACGTAAGAGTATTGAAATATTTAATGTATATAATGAATTGTACACGACCAGACATAGCATGTGCTATTAGTAAATTGAGTCGGTACACGAGTAATCCCAACAAAACTCACTGGATGGAAATGAAATGAGTTTTAGGGTATCTTAAATACACTCAAAATTATGCTTTGCATTATAAAAAATATCTTGCGGTACTTGAAGGATATAGTGATGCAAATTGGATCACCGGATCGAACAAAGTAAAATCCACAAGTGGATATGTATTTACTATCGGTGGAGGAGCAGTCTCTTGAAAATTATCCAAACAGACTTGTATTACTCGCTCTATAATGGAATCTGAATTTATCGCATTGGATAAAGCTGGTGAAGAAGCAGAATGGCTCCGAAATTTCTTAGAAGATATTCTTTATTGGCCCAAGCTAGTGGCACCAGTATGTATACATTGTGATAGCTAAGCGGCAATAGGTAGGGCAGGGAACATGATGTACAATGATAAATCTCGTCACATATGATGAAGACACAATATCGTTAGGGAACTTCTCTCTAGTGGAATTATCACTGTAGACTATTTAAAGTCAAAGGATAATGTGTCAGATCCACTTATAAAAGGCCTATCTAGAGAAGGAGTTGAACGGACATCCAAGGGAATGGGTTTAAGGCCTAGGATAAGTCAGCACGACGGTAAATCTACCTAGCAGACTGGAGATCCCAAGAGCTAGGTTTAAGGAGATCAAACAAAGTTTTGTCTGGCAGGTTCAACATTGTCAATTACCCAACCCATTCTCTTAATGTAGACAATGTATAGTAAAAATAAGGATAAGACTTAAGGTTAAAAGTCTTTTAATGATTACATAAATTTGGTAGATTTGACTAAACAGTTTAATCTATGAGATTGAACCTTTAGAAATCACCTATGTGAGGGCGAAGTGGAAGCCGCTTCAAAGAGAATGTTAGTAAAGGCCTATTCTCTAAGCTCTCATAAAATCGGGACATGTTCATGGCTGAAAAGAACAAAACCATGAGAACCATAAACGTTAAAAGGCTGGTTGTATGATATGTATTATCTAGGTGTACATTAAAGCTCGATGGTTCAAAGATATCAAATCTACCGATTGACCGAGTGCATCGATGCATGTTCACTACAGAAAGTTCAAAGGGAAACCCACTTATCCAGATGCTATCAGTCTTTGCTTGACGATCACATACTTGTCCATAAAACTTTTATAAAAAATAGCCATTCCCCATTCATGTGGGAGATTGTTGGGTTCATAGTAAATGAGAAGTGTGAATAGAAAATAGAGAAAAACCAAGTGGAAGAGAAAAATTGATATCACACCAATATGGAATGTGTACTCAAAAATAGGTAAGCTTACTAAATTCTCCCACATTGATGGGAGAAAGAAGCTTTAAAGTGTTTATATTGTGAAACACACTCCCACATGGATAAGTGAGCCAAGGAATAATAGATGCCTTGCGCCATCGTCGTCGTCGCTTGCTCGGCTTAATTTCGGCTTCGGATTTGGATTTAGATTTGGATTTGTCAAATAATCGATCGATGAGATCTATCTTTTTGGACAATCTTTATTTGAATTCCAAAAAATGCCAAGGAAAAATGTAGTAAATTTTTACAGGAGAGTTTTGGAACTCCATTTATATACATACAACATGCAGTAACAGTGAAACAGTAATAGATACAATGGTTTGAAGAAGAAATGTTTCGAACTGATATTTAGTTTCAGAAGGATGCAACCCTTTGAAAATGACACAATGTTTCGTGAACTGATATGACTGTTTAGGAAAAACACATGATTCACATGAAATGACATCACTGTTTCGGAACAAACACACTTCTTGATGAACAAAATTTACAGAAAAGGTGCAACCTTTGAAGTGAACCATTGCCTCTTTTCAGAAAAGGCATGTTATGGCTATAAGAACCTATTTTCTTTCACAGGTTTTGGTACAAAAATTTCAGAATAAAAAATACTTCTTGTCTTCCAAATTACTCTGTGTGATCAATCAAAATGTTGTGTACGTTCGAAGATATTCCAACCGTTTGAGGTACCGCTACAGTTGGTCTGTTTAGCCATTTTATCCTGGGAGGAAAAATTTCACAACCTCGGGTACTATAAGGGGGATTATTTCCTTAAGGAAATTCCATGAATTTGGACAACTTGGCTATTTTCTGTTTCATCTATTTTTCTAAAAAATAAATTACACCTCTTGGAAAGGTCATTTTGATCCTGTGTTGAGGGTATTTTTCATTGTGTTCTTGTTTATAAACTTGAACTACCTGAGATTGTTGTTCTGCATATACAGATTCTATGTACCCTAAGTACAAACACAAATTAACAGATGCAACTCAAGAGCATCCAATTCAGGTACCGAATTGATGTGAACATCGTAGTACCCTGCATCATAACTAGTAGTACAAGTCGATTCCATTGCTGATTCTTTAAATTTCAAGGCAGTAAGTGTTTTGCATTCCAAATTCCTGTTAGTAATAGTTAATTCCACAACCGATTCTTTAAATTTCAAGATAGATGGGATTTTGCATTCCAAATTCCTGCAAAAGTTAGAAGTACGAGATTTTTCATTCCAGATTCCTACATAAATTAGTGCTAGTTGACTCCAAGTCACCTCATGTGCATATTCTTGACATTTCAAGAAAGCAGGGGTTTCGCATTCCAAATTCCTGCATAAATAATTACTCCAATTCCCTCAGGAGCATCAATCAACATCATTGTGTCTTTGGGAGCCCTTTTCTCAAGGGCACACAACACATAATGTTGTTGGGTTATGGTCTTTTTCTCTTCATATGTGGATAAATAAAGCTCAATTTGGACCAATCCACTTTTGTTTGCTCATTACTATGGTGCATATATTAAAATCTTTTTAGGTCTTATTTCACCATCCATAGTAGAATTTTCAGCATATGTCTTATTTCACCATCCATAAAAGAGTTTTTAGCAGCCAAATATAGAGATAGAGTGCAGATTTTTGCACTAAAATTTCAGCCACAACAGTCAACTTCAAATTGTGATTCTCGCTTCGTTTCTTGTATGATTGATTTGATTTTTAGATAGCTTGTTCCTCTCGTCTCAATATTTGATTAGGAATTAATGGATTTAGATTTGGTAGCCTGTAGCTCCTGTTTTTCATTCGTGAACAGTAGTTTTATTTTTGTGGTTTTGCCCTTTTTTCTTCTCTAGTTTTGGTGCAATATTTTTGTGTTATTATTCTTTGTTTGAAAATTGTTTTATGGCCAATTTTGGAGAACAATATTGTAAATCTTGGTGATTATAGTGGAAATTTTGGTCTCATGGTTTTTTACTCTTCACATCGATGGGTTTTCCACTTTATTTTGGTATTTCGTGTGATTAGTTTTATTCCTATCTTGTCATATTTGTGTGGTTGATATATTTGCTGCCTATTATTTGTTTTGTTTGGGTTTGTTTGTTTCCTCTTGGTTCAAATTGAAATTAAAAATTTAGACTTCGGTATTCTTCCACTGCTACCCTGTCGTGCACTTTTATAGTATCTTTCCCTACAAAGTGGCATCAGAGCATTGGTTATTGTTTATTGTCGATTTGAATGATGGAATCAAATATGAGCAAAATATTGTGTTTGAATGACAGTAATTATCATACTTGGAAAGGCAAGGCAAAAGATCTTTTGTTTGTCAAGAAAATGCATTTGCTTGTGTTTGCATCTACTAAACCTCAGTCCATGAAAGATGAGGATTGAGAATTTGAGCACCTACACGTTTGTGTCTATATCAGACAATGGGCTGAAGATAATATTAAAAATTATATTATAACTGAGACACATGCGAAAAGTTTATGGACAAGCTCGAGACACGTTATGCTTCGAAGACTGGCAATAAAAAGTTGTTCTTGCTTAAGCAATTGATGAAGATCAAGTATAAAGAGGGCAATCTAATTTCTGATCATATAATAATTTTCAGGGTGTTCTTGATTAGCTATCCGGAATAGGTGTTGTTGACACCTAATTTTTGTCCACCACGACTAAATTTAACCCTGAGTTTCTTCATTTTTTAATAGAATTAAAATATTTATTTCATCCGAATAAATATGCTCTAAAATACTTGTTTGGGTTAATTTTGTCATTTAATTGATGATTGTACGTTTTCGTATTTACATATGCGAAATTGTATAAATTTTATTACTTAAATGAACATTTTTATCAAAATTAAAATTTTACTGATTAAGCTTGAAAATTAATCTAAACGGATAAAGTCTTGATTTAAAATTTATTCTCAAAATTAATTTATTTGGAGAAATATTTATTTTATTTTATTAAACAAGAAGCTCGGGGTTAAAGGAGGTATTAATTCGTATTGATTTTTAATTTAGTTTAGCCAATCTATTAGATTTGACCATAATTGAAATCATATTGATCATAATTGCAATGCAATCGACCAATGGATTATACTTTAAATAACCCTAAATTCTCAAAAACTCTCACAATTTCTACCCAATTCTCACCAAATCAAATTCAAATCCCAAAATTTAAATTTTTAAAATTTAAAAATTGTACTACATTGTATAATTTCCCCTCAACCTCATCCTTTTTTTCAATTTAAAATTAAAATTGTACTACATTTTACAATTTCCCCTCAACCTTGTCCTTTTTTCAAATTTAAATTTTGAAATTCAAAAATTATACCACATTGTACAATTCTCCCTGAACCTTGTCCTTTTCCCAAATTCAAAAATTGTACTACATTAGACAATTTCCCTTCAACCTTGTCATTTTTCCAAATTCGAAATTTGAAATTCAAAAATTAAACTCACTGTTGGTGGATATGTTTGTTTTTAGAATGTAAAGTTATTTAATTTATGCTGAAAAGAATAGTTAATATTGATTGTTTCTTCTTTTGACCTTATTCTTTGATTATTATGGATAATATTTTGATTTTTGCTTAAAAACATACTCATGTCTTGTTTAAACTCATTGTTGGTGGATATGTTTGTTTTTAGCATGTAAAGTTATTTCCTTTATGTTGAAAAGAATAGCTAATATTGATTGTTTTGCTTTTTGATTTTATTCTTTGATTATAATGTATAAAGTTTTGATTTTTGCTCAAAATACGTACTCATGCCTTTTTGGAAATTCATTGTTGGCGGATATGTTTGTTTTTAGCATGTAAAGTTGTTTCTTTTATGTTGGAAAAATAGTTACTAGTGTTTGTTTCGCCATAATAAAATAGTAATTGGTCAAGAATTTGTCATTTGCCTTCTAATTATTTTAATGGATTTCAAAATCCTCATATAAGAGATGAAATGCTAGCTTTATTTTCCATCCAAAATGTTTATTCCTCTTTTGTTCGCATGTTGTCTTGTCAAAATATTGAGAAAGTTTGGACTTTTGGGGCTCAATAGAATTATTTAGATATTTTTGAGTCATACATAGTATGATTGTTGAACGATATTTCACTTTTAGAGATGCTAAACTTTTATTCTAATTTGCTTACTCGGATTGTATATGTGCTCTTTGTGTGTGTAAAGACTTGATTCGTGTCTCTCTTTGATTCATAATATCAAAAGAGAATCAACGATGTCTTAGAAAGATAAACCATATTTCATTACACGTTTTTCCTAAAATGTTGGTTGTAATTTAGATGTATGAATCTTCGTTAATATCGACTTAATTGAAATTTATAGATTCTCTTTCTTGAAAAGTTAGCCTTTATTTTCTTTAGTTATATGAATTAGTGTCTATGTTTGTTCAATTTTAGAAGTCATGGGATTTTTCTTATTGCCTCATTCCTTTACTTTCGCAAGCTTACGTTGTTTGTTGTCGTATTAATTCATTGAATATGACCTTCTTCCTTTTACCTTTATTCATTCTTAATATGAACATAAATCATGAGGCATGTAAGTGGGTGTCGTTTCTTTGCATTTTACAATTGACTCTCATTCTTGTTATACGTGTGCAAATGTGCTTATCATTGTCATTCAAAGATTGATTCTTGATATTTTCTTTTTCTTTGAAATATGTCACTTTTATGCCTTGAATGTATATCAATTAATTTATATTTTCTTTGCATGCAAAAAATGTCTCGAGTCCAAATGGACTCCTCTCCTCTTGCATTTCGTAATGGGCCAATGAGGCCCACCTTTTCAATTCAAGTTCGAAGTTTAAGATTGTAACACCCCAATTTTTTGAACCGAAATGCTACAAGGTGCTTATGACCCCGAAGGACCACAAGCTAACCCATGACTGATATCTGTACCTATAACTGCATAATATACATATAAAATGCGGAAACATGAACAAAGAGGGCGTAAGGTTCAATCTTGAATAATAAAATATCTGAAATAAGGTGGTATCACAGTATCAAAACAAAACTGAAAACACTAAAGTCTAAATCTGAAAACTCTATAATCGTCTGAAAGCCTCTAAACTGTCTGAATAGGGAGTTGAAGGAACATGTCTCCAACTAACTCCCTAAACTGAAAATAAACTGAAGTACTGGAATAATAAATGTAACAATCATGTCCTCGAAAGATGAGGACTCACTACTTACTGAACTGCTACTGCTGATCTAGAATCTGTACCTCAGAACCTATGGTGTAACATAAAAAGAAAGCATCATAGCGCAAATGCGTCAGTACAACTAAAGTACTGAGTATATATGGGGGTAGGCTAAATGCATGGGGTTTATATGTATGAACATGCTGACTAATATGAACATAAGAATACATATATACATACATACATACATAAATAGCTTCTACTGAACTCGTGGAGATACTGACTACTTGAGTTTGAACTCTGACATGGAATAGTCATTTATGACGTATTATGTCATAAAAGCATGATTTCTATTCCCTTAGGTATCTTCACAAACACCTTACATGCACATCTTAGTCATAGGTGCATTCATCAAGAGTACAAATATTCAACCACCAATTTCACATATTTATACATTAAATACCATATATCCTCACACAAAACATACAAAGATCCCATCTTAGGTATCATCAAACTCCAACCACATGAACATCAACCACCACCAACATAAACATCATAACACATAATTTAGAAGATGGTTCTTGAGCTTCATGGATGAAAGGAGTCCATGAATCAACTCACGCATACCTTAGAAGGAAGATTCTTGATGATTGACGGAGGAATTTCCTTGAAATTGGATCTTCAAGCTTAATTATACAACCCTAGTTGTTTTTCTCTTTTAGTGCTCTTGTATGATAAACTTAAGATGTTAGTAGGGTTGTAATATAATTAGGAGCTATATATTTCATAGGGTTAAGTTTAGGGACCTGTAAGGAGTGTTAAAAGACTTAATTACCCTCAAAATAACTCAAAACGGAGTGTTTAAGTCACTTGAAACCATAAGATATACGCCGTATATGATATCGCATATATTTACATAGGCCCTGCATATGATATCGCCTAAATTTAGATAGGTGCCGCATATGCTATCGCTTATATTTATATAGGCGCCGCATAGGCTATTGCCTATATTTAAATAGGCGCCGCATATGCTATCGCATATGCTTTCCAGTGGCCATGTGCAATTGGTTAGGGGACGCACTCTACTTCGCAAAGCCATAACTCTAGCTTGAGTGTCGAATTTTGCTGAAATTGGTATCGTTGGAAAGGTAATTCGATTCTTTATAATTTGGTAGATAGAAATATGCAGAAATACCACATTAACATCGAGTTATACTCATTCAAATATGACCCTTATGAAATCGAACACTAAAACTTGATAGATTCAAAAACTCTTAGCTTGTATTACCTTAAGTGACTCATATGAACATGCTTAATGCATCATAAGCTATCTTATCGCTAGGATACTCATTGTAAGTCATGTACTCAAGTATGAATAACAGGATAGGAGATTTCATAAGTAGAAAAAATGATTCGTCTCTTAGCTTAAAAACATGCGGGGTATTACAATATCTCCCCCTTGGGAACATTCGTCCTCGATGGAAATTAACTGAAGAGGGAGAGATGATAAGATGAAGTACGTATAAGACATACACTACTGAAACATGGGTCCATGACTGACATGACTGAAAGATGAGCACAACATACTGAACATGCATATATGATGCATGGGAAGATGATTCATGAATATAAGACTAAGGATTCTAATAAAGTAGTTTTCTCAAAATGAGAATGCATATCTCATGCACAACTGAAAGGCTGAATCCAGGCATACCTGATGCATGATTACATGACTGACATGATATGTAAATGTATGAGTGAAGATACTGATAAATAGTACTTTCTCTACTGAACACGTATATCTAATGCCTGAATATCTGACTGAGCTGACTCTTGAAAGCTTGACTGATTATGCCATGGCACTTGATAACTAATTTATAAAGGGAGCATGAAAGCATCAATAAAAGGTGGGGTATCTCCCCCTTGGGACGCTATGTCCCTTTAGGAATGTTTACCTTGCTGAGATACTGGGGTGATGCACAGGGCATCTACGAACTAGATTATAACTAAACATTGGAGAGCTAAGACTAATGCATGATGCATGAACTAAACTAGACCTACTAATGTTACTGACTAACTCATGTGGAAACATAAGCTTAAACGAGCGCAAGATATTTAACAATGCATACAATGATCATGAAAAACTTATAACGTACCCAAATCTAGGTTAGGGAAACTTTATGGATTATGGTGAGTCTGGAGTGAATAGAGTCGATTCTGACGCTGATCACTATTGGTGCTGGGATTTGCGGCTTGCTCATGCAAATCTCTACCTTTCTGAGCTAACATTCTACACTCCCGTATACTGTGGCCTGGCTTACCGCACCCAAAACATACCTGACTATTAGCTCTGCATGCACCTAGATGATTCTTGCCACACTCTCCACAAAGAGGATAAGTACGCTCACTTCTAACACTACTCTGGGCTTTGGAGCCTGGCACCCCACCATGACTAACATCTCCAAAGTTTGGTGTGGGCACACTAGCTGAAGATGGAACAGGGGCTGAATTTTTCTGACTATGGTGAGAACGATTACCACCCTGTGACCCAGCCAGAGAAAAGCTGTAACTACCTGTTCTGAATCTCTTATCTCCCTCTCCTTAGACTTATCTGCCTCTATCTGCTGAGCATGCATCATAAACCTAGCAAGGTCCATGTCCCTATTGAGCATATCTTTTCTACACTCTTTCAATACTAACCCGGACATACCATTCACAAACTCATACTCGCTCTGGGGTCAGCTATCAGGTCAGGAGCATACTTAGCTAACTGGTTAAACTTAAGACAATACTCTTTCACTGTCATGGATCCTTGAAATATCTGCCAAGTCATGGGAGTTGTATCTTTCCCTCTACTCTTCTTCCGCAACACTACCCAATCATGAGCAATATCTTCCAGCCTATAGGACGCTAATTCCACACTCTCCTTCTCTGACACATGCATGATTTGGGTGATCTTCTTTACCTCTTCTAGATACAGCTGTGGGTCCTCACCTGTTACTGACCCAAAGAATTCTGAAGGGTTCATTCTCATAAAATTTCTGATTCTAGCTATAACTGAATCCCTATTTTACTGGGGAGGGGCTGCAGTCTATCAGTTTCCCTGAACATTAGTGGTCATAGCCTGGGATAGCGCCTGAAAACCTACCCAAAATTCTGTATATGACACATTCTCATTCAAAGGATCTGCGGGGCTGACTGATTCCCTGTTCTCTTCTTAGGAGGCATGTTCTGCAAACAAAAGAGAAACAAGGATTAAACTGAGAGTTCAACTTGAGCTTTTGCTCACTGGCACGATATGAGTACTGAAAGAAGGGAAACTGTTCCTAAAACATCTTATAGCCTCCTGTATATAAATGTGGCGCGCAATACACCTATGTACAAGACACTACTAGATGCGGCTTTCAGACTTCCTAGGACTCTATTGAACCTTAGGCTCTGATACCAAGTTTGTAATGCCTCAATTTTGTAAATTGGAATGCTACACTGTGCTCATGACCCCGAAGGACAACAAGCTAACCCATGACTGATATCTATACCTGTAACTGTAGAATATACATATAAAATGCGAAAACATGAACAAAGAGGGCGTAAGGTTCAATCTTGAATAATAAAATATCTAAAATAAGGTGGTATCACAGTACCAAAACAAAACTAAAAATACTAAAGTCTAAATCTAAAAACTCTATAATCGTCTGAAAGCCTCTAAACTTTCTAAACAAGGAGTTGAAGGAACATGTCTCCAACTAACTCCCTAAACTGAAAATAAACTGAAATACTGGAATAATAAATGTAACGATCATGTCATTGAAAGATGACGACTCACTGCTTACTGAAATATTACTGCTGATCTGGAATCTGTACCTCAGAACGTATGGTGTAACATAAAAAGAAAGCACTATAGCGCAAATGTATCAGTACAACTAAAGTACTGAGTATACGTGAGGGTAGGCTAAATACATGGGGTTTATATGCATGAACATGCTGACTAATAAGAACGTGAGAATACATACATACATACATATGTAACTGCTACAGAACTCGTGGAGATACTGACTACTTGAGTTTGAACTCTGACAACATGAGTTTCGTGATACTGAGATACTGAATGACTGATGACATAGATGATTGTATCTAACAGTCCTAATTCTGGGGAAAACTATCTGAGTTCCAAACTGTATCTGAACATCTAAGTCTGAGATCAGTCCTAGCTAACGAGTGATCTCTAAAACTGATAATGAGAATACTCGACTAAATCTGAGATTGAGATCAAGCCTATCTACTGGGTGACCTCTAGATCTAATAATAAGCATCTGAATATGGGACCAAGCCTATCTGATAGGATGGTCGGGAATCAATGGAACTATCTGAGTTCCTTACTGAGATTGATGACTGTATCTGACAGTCCTGATTCTTGATTTCTACTCTGAAGACTGCTACTAAAACTGTAATTGTGGGAGATAGTAACCTAACCGACATGCCCCGATACTGTACTTATGGGTTCCAATCTTTGCCCTGATTGGAAGGGTATCAATACCGCGTCATGGGTAGAGACCTCTACTATGGTCGAGCCTCTCTGACGGGTGACCCTGAATAGAAAATCAAGCCTAAGGTAATATAATAGTCAAGTATAGCCTTAATCTGAGGGTGACTCCTGGCCTGTGCTGGCTACGTAGTTTTGGAGTACAGGGTTTGCTGCTAACGGCTCTACCTTTATAACAGGAAAAAAACCACCATCCCTGCACTCGCTCGGTGCTAGTCCCTACTCCCAACTGGAAGACTCTAAAAAGATTAACTGCGCCGAACGGACTAACTGAACTGAACTGATTTATAAACTGATTAACTAAGCTGATAATAATTTCTTAGCTGAACTAAGCTGAATTTATTGAGTTCCGTTGACTGACGGAAAAGCTACTTGAGATCTGAGGTCTGACTGAGAGTACTGAAACTACTGGGACTACTGAACTACTAAGATTTCTGAGTTTTTTTCTAAGTCACGTGACTAACTAAAATCAATGGAGCATAGCTTGACTGAGGATGTCTTGAAACATGACACTAGCTCTAGGCACACATCTATAGTTTCGGGTACAAGTACCCCCAGGACTCGATGGAAGGAAACTGACACACATGACTGACTTGATCATAAGAGTAGAGTTCACAATTCACAATATCATAAGTAAGGATTTCATAATAAGAATGATTCTCAACAAACTATCACATGATCGGGAATGCACATAACATGTATATACTTGCATGGCTTTAATAACATGGTCATTCGATATCACAACAATATCATGAGCATCTCATACAACATCTTCAATTCAAGACAATAGCATGGGGATCACGTTGAACATAAACTTAGCACATGGAATAGTCATTTAGGACTTATTATGTCATAAAAGCATGATTTCTATTCCCTTAGGTATCTTCACAAACACCTTACATGCACATCTTAGGCATAGGTGGATTCATCAAGATTACAAATATTCAACCACCAATTTCACATATTTATACATTAAATACAACCATATCCTCACATAAAACATACAAAGATCCCATCTTAGGCATCATCAAACTCCAACCACATAAACATCAACCACCAACAACATAAACATCATAATACATAATTTAGAAGATGGTTCTTGAGCTTCATGGACAAAAGGAGTCCATGAATCAACTCACGCATACCTTAGAATGAAGATTCTTGATGATTGACGGAGGAATTTCCTTGAAATTGGATCTTCATGCTTAATTATGCAACCCTAGTTGTTTTTCTCTTTTAGTGCTCTTGGATGATGAACTTAAGATGTTAGTAGGGTTGTAATATAATTAGGAGCTAAATAGTTCGTAGGGTTAAGTTTAGGGACCTTTAAGGAGTGTTAAAAGACTTAATTACCCTCAAAATAAATCAAAACGGAGTGTTTAAGTCACTGGAAACCATAAGATATGCGCCGCATATGATATCGCATATATTTACATAGGTGCCACATATGATATCGCCTAAATTTACATAGGTGCCGCATATGATATCGCCTATATCTACCTAGGCGCCGCATATGCTTTCGCATATGCTTTCCAGTTGCCATGTGCGATTGGTTAGGCGATGCACTCTACTTCGTAAAGCCATTACTCCCTGCTCGGGTGTCGGATTTTGAAGAAATTGGTATTGTTGGAAAGCTAATTTGATTCACTATAATTTGGTGGGTAGAAATATGCAGAAATACCATATTAACATCGAGTTATACTCATTCAAATATGACCCTTATGAAATCAAACACTAAAACTTGATGGATTCAAAAACTCTTAGCTTGTATTACCTTAAGTGACTCATATGAACATGATTAATGCATCAAGATATCTTATCGCTAGGATACTCATTGTAAGTCATGTACTCAAGGATGAATCACAGGATAGGAGATTTCATATGTAGAAAAAATAGTTTGTCTCCTAGCTTAGAAACATGCGGAGTATTACAAAGACAAAGTCAATTATATGGCATGTGGGTGCAAGAAGATGGAAGAAGAAGAAAAACGGGTCAAAACCCATTAATGATGTTGCTAAGAGACTTGAAAGTCTCATTTTTTATTATTGCCTTATTTTTATTTAGTCATTTATTTATTTGGGGCCTCGAAGACAAAATTATAAACTAATACAGGTGAAGCAGATTTTAGGCCAAAAGAGCTCAAAAATATAGTTTAGGACAGGTTACGGGCCCAATGGCCAATCTTTAGGTTAGGACTAGTGATGATGGGCCGAAAGCCTAAATTACCTTAGGACAAGTTTATCAATTTCGGCCTAATGGCCCAAGTCTTCTAGTTTTTCCCTTCTCCTTTTACGTGTTAGTTGTTCTTAATTTGCTTAGACTTAGTTAAATTTCCTACTAAGTCGCCAAAATTTATTTATTCAAGTCTTTTTCCTAAAATCACTTTCTTTTTAAAAACCAAATAGTCTGGATAACCGCAAGTTAGCGGACATTTTAGGTGTCTTATAAACCTTCCTAAGATGTTAATAAGAACCTCTTACCCGGAATTTTCTTAAAAACCGAAGTCTTTTTCTGCTTTAAGACTTAGGATTTTCCTTAAAAGTTTTCTTAATTTCTTTTCAAATAAATTAAGTGGCGACTCTGTAATTTTTTAGATTGTTTCAAAATTTTCTTTGAAGTTTCGAAATAGTTTAAAAGGTTGAAATCAATGTTTTCCAACCATTCTAGTTAAAAAGGGATAAAACAGAAATGACAACTCTGCTGGGGAATTTTAACTAAGTTCTAACCAAATATTTGGATTAGCTTCTTTGACTAAGTATTAAAATTATTTATATGCTTATATGTTTAAATTCTGCGAAACTTAACTATTGCATTTCATGAATAATCCCACATGATGATTATTAAACTATTTTGGGTTTCGTGGATGTCTCGTCCCTTGTTGATCAACTCCAAATCAAGTATTGGGAATACGACAGTTTACCAACACATTAGGCGGTTGGAGGCTATTCGTATTTTCAAACCCAAGTTGTCCGCTTGGGAACATGTGTCCAAACCCACTCTATACACCTAGTATAGAGCTAAACTAAAACTCTCTTTTAGGCATGATCCTAGAATGACCCAATGCCTGAGGGGGTATTGGGACCATTAGAAAACCTGCCCTGCGTCTATTGGCCATAAGTCAATTACAGACAAATCATGTTTATCTGTTGAAAAAATATTTATTTGCTTAAATCTAATCCATTACCCTTTGGGGATAGGAAAAGGATTACTTGTTTTCTTTTGTGTAAGGATGCCTCAATCATCCACCAAAGAAGGGTAAAATTAAAGCGAGCCAAACAAGAGGTTGATGATTGATCGATTTGGACGATTTCATGATTTCCTAGACTAATGTCTTATGAGATAAAGCATAGTTATACAGGCAATAGTCGATCATCAATAGATGTCTCATATGACAAGAAGTGTACAAAGCTAAGAGGGCGAAAGCCGATGAAGTAACATCTAGGAGATACTATCCCCTGCACGGGACATTGTTCTTTTTCTCATGTTATTTTATCTTTCCCTAAAGAATGTATCCCTTTTATGCAAATTTTATAAGTATTTATGCCTTCATGTATACCTATGGAGGTTTTTGGAGGATAATGGATTGCTTCTAAAAAACATATACTTCCTTCAAATATGTTAGGCCAATCCTTGGCTCAAAAGGGTCACCCAATTAGGATGCACGTTTATTATAATATTCTTATATGATATAACTATTTTATGTACTTATATGTGCTATGTTGATTCGAATCAAAGGCGAATTGATCCAATCTCATTTTTCAAAGAACACCTTTGAGTAGAAATATACCCCACTATACAAAAGTCCAACCAAATATACTTCATGTCTCCCAAGTCTCTCATAAAAGTGTATAATCATTATTATAACTTCCTTAATGCTCTCTACCATTTCAGGAAGGTTGACTATGGACTCAGAAGAAGCCATTATATGTTCAAACTACGCAGGGCCTGATTTTTCCTTCGGAAGATACATAGGCCTAGCCCCTATCTTCAAAAAATCTTGTTGTCCTCCACTTTCTTAAATGAAGAAATAAGGTTGGAAAGAAAAAGAATTGAACCTTCATAATAAATTTCACTTATCCATATCAATAAGCAAAATCCTGTTCATTGAAATTCTAGAGTCTTCATCACTCCTTAGATCAATTCGCATGAGATGAGAGACAACTTTATGTGTTTACTTCCTTCCTTATCGTCTTGCATTGCTTATTACTAACGAAATCTAACACATCAGCCTTTGAGTTGTTTTTACTTTGCAAGTAATAGAAATTACTCCGTGTTGGCATAAAGTATCTCTACTTCACTAGATCAAAGTGAATAAGAGATTCCCCTTTTGACTATAGCTTTGTTACAGGAAAAAAATGATAAGTAATAAAATTGGACTCTGCTAGTCATTTTTTTTCAAAAACCTACAAGTGATGGTCTAGAGGATAGAATGAGGGAAAATGTGATCCTGCCAATGTCAAGTCATGTCAACGGCTAAATAAACAAAGTGAGATGAATGATGATGAATGGAAAGACCATGATGAGGAGCGATTAGTGGAAGACATAGAAGAATTTGAAAATGGAGAGAATCCCAACCTGAAAAAAACTGAAATAGTCAACCCGGGAAATCGCAATGAAGTCAAGGAGACAAGATTTAGTGCTTTCTTAACAAAGTCCTAGAAAAAGAGAAATCATTCGCTTTCTATGGGAGTACATTGACATATTTGCTTGGTCTTACGATGATATGCCGAGATTGAGCACCAACATCGTGTCGCATAAGTTCTCAATCAATCCAGAGTTTGATCTAGTTAAGCATAAAATGTGGAAATTCAAGCCGAACTTAAGTTCGAACATTAAGGAAGAAGTGACGAAGCAAATTCAATCTAAGGTTGTGGAGGTCACAAAATATCTAACATGGCTCGCGAATATTGTCCTAGTGCAGAAAAAGGACAATCTGAATTTATGTTGACTATAGAGATTTGAATAGAGCTAGTCCTAAAGATAATTTTTTGCTACCCAACATCCACATCCTCATCGATAAGTGTACGAAGTATGAAATGCAGTCTTTCATGGATTGTTTCGCCGGGTATCATCAGATATTAATAGATGAAGAAAATGCAGAAAAGATGACTTTCATTATGCCCTGGGGTGTTTATCATTACAGGGTAATATGTTTGGTCTCAAGAACCCTGGTGCAACATATATGAGGGCTATGATGATGATTTTCATGATCTGATTCAAAAACAAACTGAGGTGTACGTGAATGATATAATTATCGAATCCCGCAAAAGTTCAGATTATTTGACATATTTGGAAAAGTTCTTAAACCGACTAAGAAAGTAAAACTTGAAATTTAATCCTGCTAAGTTTACTTTCGATGAGTTAGAAGGGAAATTACTGGGGTTCACAGTCAGTAGAAGGGGCATCAAGCCAGACCCATCCAAGATTAAGAAAATTCAGGATTTACCGTTGCCAAGAACCAAGAAAGAGGTTATGAGTTTCCTGGGTCATTGGAATTACATTAGCAGGTTCATTGCCCAATCAGTAGTCATATGTGAGCCAATTATCAAGATGTTGAAGAAAGATGCATTGAATGAGTGGATAGAAGAATGTCAGAAGGCTTTTGATCGAATTAAGGATTATCTGTCTGCTCTGCCTATTTTGGTTCCACCCAAGGATGGAAGTTTTGTGTTGATTTTTCTGTCAGTCTCAGAAAATGCTTTTGGGTGTGTCCTCAGGCAACATGATAAGACCGGTAAGAATGAAAAGCAATCTACTACTTTAGTAAAAAGTTTATGTCATATGAGTCTCGCTACACTCTTATAGAAAGGACGTGTTGTGCTTTGACCTGGGTCGCACAAAAATTGAGGCATTATCTTTCCTCGTACACAACTTATCTCATTTCCAGAATGGATCCATTAAAATATATTCCAGAAATCCATGCCTATAGAAAAGTTAGCCAAGTGGAAAATGTTGTTGAGTGAGTTCAAAATCGTGTATGTGACTCAAAAGGCAATCAAGGGGCAAGCCGTAGCGGATCTTTTAGTTGAGAATTTAATTGATAATGAGTATGAGCCACTTCAAACTTACTTCCCATATAAGGAGATTTTATTCGTTGGAAACGACATTGCAGAGATCTACCCTGAATGGAGATTGTTCTTTGATGGAGCAGTCAACTTCAAAGGCTCAGGAATCAGAGCAGTTTTGGTCTCAGAAACAGGCCAACACTATCCAGCAACCACTAAATTTTGTTTCCCATATACCAATAACATGGCTGAATATGAGTCTTGCATCCTAGGTCTCAAGTTGGCACTTGATATGGGTGTTCGTAAAATGCTAGTCATCGGAGGCTCAGATTTACTGATTTGCCAGGTACGGAGGGAATGGGCCTTGAAGAACTTAAATATTACCCCTTATGTATAACTGGTACAGATTTTGTGTGGAAAATTCAGGAAAGTTAATTTCAAATGTATCCCAAGGATACAAAACAAGTTTGTTGATGATTTAGATACTATATCCTCTATGATTCAACACCCAGATCAGAGTTACATTGATCCTTTGAAAATGACCTTGAGGGAACAACCAGCATATTGTGCATATGTTGAAGAGGAGCCTGATGGTTGATATTAAAAGGGATTGATGAGAAGAGAATGGTTGTCATGTGTCATGGTTAGTTGTATCAACACAGGATAATCTGTGCCTTCAATAATAATGTAAGAGCTCAAACATTTGAAGTCAGGCAATTAGTTCTCAAACACATATTTCCTCACCAAGAAGAGTAAAAAGGCAAGTTCACTCTAAATTGGCAAGGAACATACGTAGTTTGCAAGGTACTATCCGGATAAACTCTAATTCTATCTGAGATAGATGGTCAAAAGTGGACCAAACCAATCAATTCGGATGCGGTAAAGAGATATTGTGTTTAAAGGATGTTTTAGTTTTGTTTCCTTGATTTATTTGTAATCGCCTTTATGATAATGTTTGTTTTATGATGTGTAATTGCCTAGAATCCCTTTCCTGTTATGTACGAACTACGTATGACCTGAATTCCTAAGAAAGGGATATGTAAATGGTCTATATTAGCTTCGCTCAACCCCATAGGAGAATTAATCCTTTTCTTTTATGTATGAACTACATGATGACTTGAATTCCAAAGAAAGGGATACGTAGGTGGCCTATGTCATCTTCAGTCAATCCATTAGATTTTTTCTATATACCACTAGCGTAGTCTTGAACTATATTTGAATTGATTCCAGCTTCATTGGGGTACGTAGGCGCCCCAACGGCTCGATCATATAACCTTAGGAAATGGAAATTAGGACAAAATTTTTGAGAAGGAATCTCAAAAATTCATAAGAGGGAGATCATCATCCAAAAAGAAGATGAAGACCCGCGAAGACTTTGGTTCCTCTCGAGCTGAGATCATCTCAAATAACTTTAAACTGGGGCAAAAATTTTGAGGAAGACCTCAAAATTTCTACTAAACACTGGAATACATTTTGAATCCCCCAGCACTAGGAGGTCAAAGGCCAATTTTAGAAATTACTAGTTGTGAAAAAGTCTAGATAGACTAAATCTCTTGCTATGACAAGACTTTTGGAAATCCCCCATCGGATGTCAAACATAGTTGGACCTTAGGAAAAAGACGTTCGTTGACCTAGTACATAACATGACTGACAGTGATTTTCTAAAGCTTTTATCGAATTTTTTGAAACTAGTTTCTAAAAATTAAGACTACTTTCAAAAATCTATACAAATATTTTACTTGGTGATTGCCTAGGAATCCATTGGAACGGGGAGTCAGAATGGAAGTCCCAACATGATGGAACACCCGAAAGATGGTGAGGAGCAAACCAAGGATCGAAGGAGATCAACACGGAGTAGTTTCACTCAAAACTGATCATTTTTCTGTGGATGCAGGGATGAATACAAAAAAATGGGAATATTTTTCAAAAAATCCCAAAGAGAGTTGCGAGCCACACCAAAGCATACAATGCTCAAGAACGTGATTTTTGGGTAGCTCCAAAGACGGGTTTAATACCCTTTTATCGAGGACCTTTTGAATTTTCTATCTCATTTCTTGAGATCATGAAGGAAAAACAAAGGCGCCTTATATTCTTTATGAATATTGCATTTAGAAATTTTCTAAAATATAGTCTCTAGCAAAAGCGATTTTGCGTCTACTAAATATTTACCTTGAGCTCAGGTGTATTAAAGGGAGCAGGCATAATAAATATAACAATCAAAAGGATCACTCAATAGGAGGAAGAGCAAATATTCATCCTCAAAATTTTCCTTGAAGCGAAGCAAATAGTATTTGAGTAATCCCCAAACAAGGATTTTTCCTCATTTACTTGCATCCGGTGGATCTGCTATTTAATTATTTCTTCAAAAAGAGAAGATTAATAGAGAAATAAGTTATTCAAATTATGATGATCAGTATTTGTCATTAAAATATCATAAAGCTTGATTGTGGTCGTCAGTGAGAGCGACATTGTGTCTACTAATTGTTTACCTTGAGTACAGAGGTATATGTAGAAAGCAAAAACAGACAAACGAACTCAGGTGAAACTATTTTCAAATTACTGAAAGAACCATTTCATATCATCTCATTGCCAATAGGGTCATTACATGCCATTGCCGAGAAGGCTATTTCATTTTATTCTATTGCCAAGAGGGCCATTACATGTCATTACCAAGAAGGTTATCTTATTTTATTCCATTGCCAAGAGGGCCATGATGAGATGGCCATCATATTATCTCTCTACCTAGAAGGCTATTTCATGCCATTTCCAAGAGGGCTATTTCATATCATCTCATTACTGAGAGGGCCATTTCATCCCATTGCCGAGAGAGTCATTTCATATCATCGCTGAGAGGACTATTTCATATCACCATCGAGAGGGCAATTTTATTCCATTGTCAAGAAGGCCATTTCATATCATCTCATTTCCGAGAGGGCCATTTCATGCCATTTTTGAGAGGGTCATTTCATATCATCGTCGAGAGGGTCATTTTATGCCATTGTCGAGAGGGCCATTTCATATCATCGCCGAAAGGGTCATTTCATGCCATTGCCGAGAGGGCCATTTCATTTTATTCTATTGCCAAGAGGGTAGTTTAATATCATTTCATTGCTAAGAGGTCCATCATTACATTCAACTAAGTCTCCATAATCGCTCGCCATGCAAGACAATAAGGTCTGGCCTTGGAAGATGCTTTGTAGCACCAATATCCATTGACCATACGAAGATAGCATAATTTGGCTTTGAGGATATCTCAACATTTTATATCCATTGACCATGCAAAGGCTATATAGTCGGCAGTGAGGATATATCATCATTTTATCTTAATTCATCAAAAACACATGATTCTGAGGGACGTCTTTAAGTCGCTATCTGAAAGTAAACGAATTATGAGACTTCCTAGAAATTCACAATCCTAGGATCATTTATAAGTCATATCATTTGAAATAGGATAGTGTTCAAGATTACCTATGAGTTGATAGTCCATAGGTCATCTGTAAGCCGCAACAACATCCTAACCGGATAGTGTGCAAGGTTAACCTAAGATTGATAGTTTGAAGGTCATCCATAAGTTGCAACTAAATCCTTACTGGAGAATATGCGTGATTATCAAATATATATGTCCAAGGGTACTCTATAAGCCGCATCATATCCAAGATCAATTATGTACAGGATTACCCAAAGACTAGCAATTTGAGAGATATCTATAAGTCACATTATATCTAAGGCCGGATGATGGGCAGAAATACCAAAGATTTAGCAATTGAAGGGATATCTATAAGCCATCTCTTTTCCAAGGTCGTATAATATGCAGGATTACCTAAAAGCTTGCAATTCAAAGGATATCTGCAAGTCGCCTCGTATCCAACATCAAATAATGCAAAATATTATCCAAATATTGATAATTCAAGGGAAATCTATAAGTCGTATCGACACAAAAGATGCACAAGACTTACCTGAGGTCACATACAAAGAATCATTGTTACCCCTTTCGTGAATTGTATTTATTACTAACGGTTTTTGTTTGAGACATTATATGAAATATATGAAATTTGTGATTTTTTGTAACTTGACTATTTTACCCCCTTCCCGTAGTTGTATTATGATATTTCTGGAGTGTGGGAGTGATTGGCATGATTTTGATGTATTTTGGTATCATTTATGCAATATTGTGATTTTGATGGCTTCGAGAGCCTTATTTTGGACTTATGTGGATATCTTTTGATCCGTCCGATGAATGGCCAAATGGACTACGCCAGTAGCTTTGAAATATCAATTTTAGGCTAGGTAGACCTTTGGTTTGGGTCCCAGTGCACCCGAGCTCATTTTGACCTATTGGTCGAAAAGTTGAGAAATTAGAAATATGGGTGTGGGACCCACATTTGATCGAAATGACCTCTGATGAAAAATTTGACTTTTCCAACAGATCTGAAAGGTTGATTATAGGGTGTTAGCATGTTTGGTATTATTTTACGACTTTTAAATCTCATTTTGACCCTCGGTTTGGAAATTATAATTTCAGATTTCGGGGGTCAACTTTGTAAAAATGATGTTTCTTTTTTAAAATCAGATATAGCCAACACGTCCGAAACATCGAATTTAGTATGGTTGCATAGTTCGTTTGCATATATCATACCTAACGAATTTCAGACACCCCATTGAAGTTCGGATTGAGTTAAAAAAATAGCTTTTTTAAAACAGTTGTGCAGAAAAAATCTGCACGGATAAATAACTTTTTTTTGACCTATTTTGCTCATTTTTCATCTTGGCTCTTGGGAGTTAAACCTTAAAATAGTGTGAGAGCTTAAAAGTAAAGTTTGTGAGAGCTTGGAATGTTAGATTAACACCTTTTTATTGGTTTCATTATGGATCAAAGGTAAGAATCCACTCTTTTCTTAGTTATTTCTTAATTAATTTTTTAAAGCCCCAAAAAAATCTTAGGGCATGATTTTAAGCCTAAATTTCACTTCTTTTCATTTGAATAATATTTTTATCTTATAATTACTAGTTTTTCATCAATTTAACCCTTAAAATAACTCCAATTCTTGATTTTAACTCGAATTTCAAAGATTTTACCCGGTAAAGCTCAAAAATGGTTTTTCTTCGATTTGAATTCGATTTTTGACTCGATTTAACTTGATTTTTCAGCTGTAGGTTCCTAAAATTATGGAAAACATGTTTTTGAAGTAAAATTCCAATTTTTCTCTTCTTTTTTAAAAAATTCATTTTGGGGGTCTGTTTTGACTCCGAACCAAAAATAGTCAATATGGGTGTCGTTGATTTTGTTTTGATGCATAGATTTTATATTTGATATTTTTAGTGGAGTTCAGGATTTTTCATGAAAAGTAAGGTCGCGGGTTCAAGTGTAGCGAACCGATTTCGGCTTTCGAGGTAGATTATGGCTTAACTCTTTCAGACTGGGATGGGTAGTAAATGATGGTACAAAATGCATGTTAAAGATGGTAACTAACCATGAAAATGTCTATCTATATGTTATGACCGTGTGGGGGCTTATATATGATGTAATTGTCGAAATTGAGATATTATGTGATATGTGTGACCGTGTGGGGTCCTATGTGATATTGATAGCCTAGAATACATATGAATAATTGAATTGCATTGTTAAAATGCTAATGTGGTGTCATTGGTGTATTGTGATTATATTCATACTTTATTGGCAAATGAGACATGTGAAAATTCATGGATGATACGAAAATAATGAGCGAATATTGACGCATGTGGTTGTGGAAATGTATCATTGTGGTTGGTTGTGGAAATATATCATGTGGTTGTTTGTAGAAATACTCATTGTGATTGGTTGTGAGCATTACATCTTCTTATCATACTCATTCATGAAATATTTGTACCACCGTGGCAAAATCTGAGAAACATTGGCAACACCTTTTTAAAAAATATTGTAACACCTTATAGAACCCCCTTCCAAAGGATGTGTTGGAATGGAGATATGAGATATGTGAATTGTATATCGGTTGACGAACCCCCCATAGGTCCTGCGTTGGAAGGCTAGCCTCCATAGGTGTATATGGGGATTGTGCGACGATCCCGGAGGTTGTACGATGACCTCGTGCATCATCATCATCATCATCATATACATTGTACTTACTTTATTGTGTTATATTATGTTGTATTGGCATATTGACTTGTCATCTATGTATTTATCGTATCTTTTTTTACTTGTATTTGATGATCTTGTAGATACATGTTCCCCTTGTTCTTTTTATATGTAATATAATACGTACTTTTATTCTATCTTGGTGTGATATTGCAATATATGGGAGATATATTAGAACTGTTAGTGCAAGAGGTGTGGGCTACCATTATGGAACATTTTCTGATTGCAGGTGACGTGCCCTTAGTGTATATTTTGTATGCTTTATTTACCAGTTTGCTTAGTTGGACGATGATACCTACTAAGTACAAGTGGACCGTACTCATGCCTATTGTACCCTTTCGGTGCAGGTCCTAGCTCGAGTGCACCTCAGTCTGCTTAACTCAGGCGATTGTTGGAGCTTCCAAGGTAGCAGTTGGACATCCATGCATCCGAAGTTCACCTCTATCTTTCTACAGTAGTTATGTCTTTATTAGTATTCGAAGACAGATATTATTTATTTTTGGTTATTTTTCTGGTGCATTTGACTCTTGGATTGTATTAGTAGTTCTTACACTATTGACACCTGGTTTTGGGCATGATTGGTATTTTGGATAAGTTTTTTCCGCATTATTACGATTATTTATATGGTTCGGCTTCGTTATAGAAGCCTTACCTTGGGATATTTCTGACTTTTTCTCATTTCATATCGATTTGGGTGATAGGCTTACATGTCAAGGTATGCCGCGGCAAGTGCTATCATGACCCTAGTTTTTGGGTTGTGACAACAATATACTTTAAGTTTTGGAAATTATGTCCAGGTAAGTTCTGCCTATGGATGTGAAGGATCTCACATTCATGTTTAAGAGGTTACAAGCCTATTTTCTTGCAACTCAATCAACTTGTCACTCATCCCGAGTTGAAGATCTTCTAAAATAAAGGACTATCTTTTCTACCGATCGAGTCAAACTACAAGTCTGATTCCCTACGTGTCAAAATATGTAGGATGGGCTTTTTGTTGAAAACTCAACTGTATTCTAAATTTCCTTCCCCCAATCTGCTTACTCCTCAGCTTTTCGATTTTACTAAAATTCAAAAATCTAGACAGCTTGTGATTTGTTTGAAAATCATGCTTTAAGTCAAGCTTTATGAACTACAAGTGGCCTGAATTCTCATGTAACCTTAGATATGTAGGAAATATGATATTGGGGTTCGGCCATAACTCCATGAAACTCGTGCGAAAATCAATCTCTTCCAGAAACGAATTTGTGGTCGGACAAAAATTGAGAATGTCAAACTCCCTTTGCCCAGGTTACTTGCATCCACCCTCCATGACTAAATTTAACCTTGGGTTTCTTCAATTTTTAATAAAATTAAAATATTTATTTCATTTGGATAGATGCGCTCTAAAATATTTGTTTGGGTTAATTTTGTCATTTAATTGACGATTATACATTTCTGTATTTACATGTGCGAAATTATATAAATTTTGTTACTTAAATAAATATTTTTATTAAAATTAAAATTTTACTGATTAAGCTTGAAAATTAATCTAAACGGATAAAGTCTTGATTTAAATAAAAAAAATTCTCAAAATTAATTTATTTGGAGAAATATTTATTTGATTTTATTAAAATGAGAAGATCAGGATTAAAGGAAGTATTAATTCGTATTGATTTTAATTTAAATTAGCTAATCTATTAGATTTGACCATTATTGAAATAAAATTAGACATAATTGCAATTCAATCGGCCAATTGATTATATTTTAAATAATGCTAAATTCTCAAAAAACTCTCATGATATTTATCCAATTCTTACTAAAGCAAATTCAAATCCCAAAATTCAAAATTTGAAAATAAAATTTTTTACTACATTGTACAATTCCCCTCAACCTTGTCCTTTATTCAATTTTGAAATTCAAAAATTTGTACTACATTGTACAATCCCCTCAATCCTATCCTTTTTTCAAATTCAAATTTTGAAATTAAAAATTTGTACTACATGATACAATTTCCCCTCAACCTTTTTCTTTTTTCAATTTTGAAATTCAAAACTTATACTACATCATACAATTTCCCCCACCTTATCTTTCACCTCACCTTATCTTTAATTTTTAAAATTTCAAAAACACCTTAAATACTTTCTCCCACATTGATGGACTAACAGAATTGGAGCCCCATCCTTTCCTATAAATACTACCACTATTTTGGTAGAAAGACCAAGTTTCAAAGTGGAAAAAGTATCGAAGAGCGGAAAAAACTTTTGAGCAAATAGTTAAATTTCTTTTCTATAGAAAATTTTTTCAAATGGTAGTCTAATCAGGGTTCTCAAAAGATTTTTTTCGATGGTTATCAAGACTCCGAAGAAAGCTTGAAGTCCTATTTTGCTGCCCTAAAAAATACAAACACACTCTTTTCCTTTTTAGCTTTATTATCATCTTCTTCTTCATCTCTTTCTTATTCGTAGTTCGTAGTTGTAATTGTGTTTTCTAAGATTGTTTATTGTAGAAGGCCTTGAAGATCATAGGACGTTGTGGTATCGATATTATAGTTATTTTCACGTTCATGGTATAAAAATAAGCTAGCAATCGTTGAACATGTTTCTTTGGCTTTATTCTTTCATTATTATAGATAAAGTTTTAATTATTATTTAAAAAATGTGTTAATGCCTTGTTTAAACTCATTGTTGGTGGATATGTTTGTTTTTAGAATGTAAAATTATTTTCATTATGATGAAAAGAATAGTTAATATTGATTGTTTCGCCTTTTGACCTTATTCTTTGATTATTATGGATAAAGTTTCGATATTTACTTAAAAAACATACTCATGTCTTGTTTAAACTCATTGTTGGTAGATATGTTTGTTTTTAGAATGTAAAGTTATTTTCATTATGATGAAAAGAATAGTTAATATTGATTGTTTCGCCTTTTGACCTTATTCTTTGATTATTATGGATAAAGTTTTAATTTTTACTTAAAAACATACTCATGTCTTGTTTAAACTCATTGTTGGTGGATATGTTTGTTTTTAGCATGTAAAGTTGTTTCTTTTATGTTGGAAAAATAGTTACTATTGTTTGTTTCGCCATAGTAAAATAGTAATTGGTTAAGTCAAGAATTTTTCATTTGCCTGCTAATTATTTTAATGGATTTCAAAATCCTCATTTAAGAGATGAAGTGCTAGCTATATTTTCCATCCAAGATGTTTACTCCTCTTTTGTTCGCATGTTGTCTTGTCAAAATAATGAGAAAGTTCGGACTTTTGTGGCTCAATAGAATTATTTAGATATTTTTGAGTCATGCATAATATGATTGTTGAACGATATTTCACTTTTAGAGATGCTAAATTTTTATTCTAATTTTCTTACTCGGATTGTTATATGTGCTCTTTGTGTGTGTAAAGACTTGATTCGTGTCTCTCTTTGATTCATAATATCAAAAGAGAATCAACGACATCTTATAAAGATAAACCATATTTCTTTACACGTTTTTCCTAAAATGTTGATTGTAATTTAGATGTATGAATCTTCGTTAATGTCGACTTAATTGAAATTTAAAGATTCTCTTTCTTGAAAAGTTAGCCTTTATTTTCTTTTGTTATATGGATTAGTGTCTATGTTTGTTCAATTTTAGAAGTCATGGGATTTTTCTTATTGCCTCATTCCTTTACTTTCACAAGCTTACGTTGTTTGTTCTCGCATTAATTCATTGAATATGGCCTTCTTCCTTTTACCTTTATTCATTTTTAATATGAACATAAATCATGAGGCATGTAAGTGGGTGTCTTTGCTATTTATTTTATCAGTTGACTCTCGTTCTTGTTATACGTGTGCAAATGTGCTTATCATTATCATTCAAAGATTGATTCTTGATATTTTCTTTTGCTTTGAAATATGTCACTTTTATGCCTTGAACGTATATCAATTTATTTATATTTTCTTTGCATGCAAAAAATGTCTCGAGTCTAAATGGAATCTTCTCCTCTTACATTTCTCAATGGACCAATGAGGTCCACCTTTTCGATTCAAGTTCGAAGTTTAAGACCAAAGTCAATTATATGGCATGTGGGTGCAAGAATATGGAAGAAGAAGGAAAACGGGTCAAAACCCATTAATGATGTTGCTAAGAGACTTGAAAGTCTAGATTTTTATTATTGTCTTTTTTTTATTTAGTCATTTATTTATTTATTTATTTGGGGCCTCAAAGCCAAAATTATAAACTAATACAGGTGAAGCATATTTTAGGGCTCGAAAATATAGTTTAGGACAGGTTACGGTCCCAATGGCCAATATTTAGATTAGTACTGGTGATGATGGGCTGAAAGCCTAAATTAGCTTAGGACAAGTTTATCGATTTGGGCCTAATGGCCCAAGTCTTCTAGTGTTATTCTTCTTCTTTTACGTGTTAGTTGTTATTAATTTGCTTAGACTTAGTGAAATTTCCTACTAAGTCACCAAAATTTATTTTATACAAGTCTTTTTCCTAAAATCACTTTCTTTTCAAAAACCAACTTCTCTTTTTTAAAGTTAGTCAAAGGTGATTTTCAAATAGTCTGGATAACCGCAAGTTAGCGGACATTTTAGGTGTCTTATAAACCTTCCTAAGATATTAATAAGAACCTCTTACTCGGAATTTTCTTAAAAGCCTAAGTCTTGTTCTGTTTTAAGACTTAGGATTTTCCTTAAAAGTTTTCTTAATTTCTTTTCAAATAAATTAAGTGGCAACTCTGTAATTTTTTAGATTGTTTCAAAATTTTCTTTAAAGTTTCGAAATAGTTTAAAAGGTTGAAATGTTTTCCAACTATTCGAGTTAAAAAGGGATAAAACAGGTATAAAGTTCGATGAAAAAATTCAAGAAATTTGGCTTCTTAATACTCTACCAGACTCTTGGAAACTCTTCGAGTTTCGTTAACTAATTCTGATCTCGGTAGTATTGTAACAATGGAATACGCTAAGAGTGGTGTCTTAAATGAAGAGATGAGAAAAAGATCTCAGGCCTAATCTTTTTCATCTTCATACTCTGATGTTTGGGTTACTGAAGAGAGGGGAAGAAACAAGTCTAGAGGTCCGAATGATAGAGATAAAAGTAGAAGCAAGTCAAAGTCTAAATTCAGGAATGTGACTTTCGCAATTAAAAGGGGGCATATCATGAAATATTGTCACAAATATAAGAGAGATATGAGACGACAAAAGCAAGAAGACGGTAATGAAAATCATGTTATTGTTGTTGCTAAGGATGATTTTCTTGTTGCTTGTGGCAAGAATGCCATTAATCTTGTTCATGAATAGTCTAGCTGGTTTATGGATTCTAGTGCTACTTATCATGTTATGCCAAAGAAGAAATTATTTCCTTCTTGGAATATTGTAAATGGGCAATAATGATGAAGTTGAAGTACTTGGCATTGGTATTGTTTGTTTGAAAAGTAAAAATAGTTTGAGATTAGTTCTCAACAATGTCAGGCATACTCCAGATGTTCGCTTAAATCTAATTTCTATAGGGAACCTTGATGATGAGAGTTATGTTAACACCCTTGATGCTGGCTAGTGGAAGCTTACTAGAGGTTCAATGATTGTGGCTCGAGATGAAAAATTGTCTAACTTGTAAGTATTTTAGGACTCCACTTCTAGAGGCTCGGTAAATTTGGTGGAGAATGATACTTCATCAAAGTTATGCTGTAGAAGATTGAATCATATAAGTGAGAAAGTAATTGATAGTTTGCTAAGAAAAAATTGCTTTCTGGAGTAAAACAAGCAAAGTTGAAGAGGTGTGTTCATTACTTAGCCCATAAACAAAAAATAGTTTCTTTTCAGAGTTATCCGCCTTCAAGAATATTTGATTTACTGGAGTTGGTATATTTTGATTTGTGTGGTGCTTCTAAAGTAAGGTCTTATGGTGGTTCACTTTACTTTGTTACTTTTATTGATGATCGTTCTCGCAAATTCTAGGTATTTTCTTTCAAGTTCAAGGATCAAGTACTTGATGTGTTCAAGGGTTGTCGGGCCTTGGTTGAGAGGCAGGCAGGGAAAAATTGAAATGTATCCACTTAGATAATGGTGATGAGTAAATTGATCCTTTTGATAGATATTGTAGAGAGCAGGGTATTCGGCATAAGAGAACTCCTCCAAAGACTCCTCAGTTAAATGGTTTAGCAGAGAGGATGAATAGAACTCTAGATTAAAGAGTTAGATATATGCTTTCAGATGCTAAGTTGCCAGATTTCTTTTAGGTGAAAGCACTTAACACTGCTGCTTATGTTATTAATTTATGTCCTACTGTTGCTTTGGATGGTGATGTCCCTAATAGATTTTGGTCTGGAAAGAATATTTCTTATATCATCTTAGAGTGTTTGGGTGTAAAGTCTTTGTGCATGTTTCTAACGATGAGAGATCAAAGTTGGATGTTAAAACTAGTCATTGTATCTACATTGGTTACGATCAAGATAAATTTGGCTATCGTTTCTATGATTCAGTTTAGAAAAAACTTATTAGAAGTCGTGATATTGTATTCCTGGAAGCCCAAACAATTAAAGATTTTGACAAAGCTAAGAAGGTTGATTCTTAGAGTAGTAAGAGCCTAGTTGATGTTGATCTAATTTTTTTTACTATTGCTCCTGAAGAAAATCTTCACGATGATGAAAATCAAGTTGATAATTAAGATGATGATCATGTCCAGAGTAACCATCATGATGTTTTTGATACTCCAGTACAAGTCGATATGGTTGATCAGCAATCAGTTATTGATGCTCCAAAGAGTTTTCTTACACAATCTACTAGAGAGAGAATACCTTCATCTCATTATTCTCCAATAAGTATGAACTCTTGGATGACGAAGGAGAACCTGAGAGTCTTGATAAGGTCAAAATCAAAGAAAAAGAAAAATGGTTTGATGCTATGAAAGATGAGATTAAACCCTTGTATGATAATCATACCTTTGATTTAATTAAGCTACCTAAAGATAAAAAATCTTTGAAAACAGATGAGTTTTTTTACTGAAACATGAAGATAGTAACCCAGTTCCATGGTACAAGTTTAGATCGGTCGTAAGGGATTTAACTAGAAAAAAGAGTTGAATTTGATGAAATATTCTCTCTAATTTTAAAGAGGTCATCTATTCTTATGGTTCTACGCTTAACTGCAAGTCTAGATTTAGAGATTGAGCAAATGAATGTTAAAACTATTTTTCTACATGATGACTTAGATAAAAAAAAATTATATGGAGCAACCCAAAGGTTTTAAAGTCCATGGAAAAGAGAATTATGTTTGAAAATTGAAAAAGAGCTTGTATGGTTTGACACAAGCTCCCAGACAGTGGTACAGGAGGATTGGTTCGCAGCAGGGCTTCAAGAAGACTACTTCAAACCATTATATTTTTGTGCAAAACTTCTCTGGTAGTGAATTTAGTATTGTGTTGCTTTATGTTGATGACATGCTTGCGGTTGGTCATAATACTTGCAATATTCAGAAGTTGAAGCAAGAGTTGAGTAAGTATTTTTCTATGAAATTCTTAGGACCAGCAACGCAAATTCTTGGTATGCAGATTGTCCTTGATATAAAGGTCCAAAAGTTATGGTTGTCACAAGAGAAGTACATTTAGAAAGTATTTTGAATTTTTAACATAGATAAGGCTAAGATTGTCAATACACCTTTAACTATGCATTTCAAATTGAGCATGAAACAATGTCCTTCCAGTGATGATAGAAGGAAGATATGAAGAAAGTTTCTTATGCTTCAGCCGTTGGTAGTTTAATGTATGCAATGGTTTGTACAAGACCGGATATTGCTCATTTTGTTGGTATTGTTAGATGTTTTCTTTCTAATCCAAGAAAAGAACATTGGAATGTTGTGAAGTGGATTATGAGATATCTTTGTGGCTCCTGTAGTTTGAGTTTATATTTTGGTACAGGGAAGCCTATTCTTTGTGGTTATACTGATTCAGAAAAGTCTAGTAATATTAATGCTTGCAGGTCTACTTTAGGATATTTGGTTACTTTTACAAGGGGAGTTGTGTCTTGGCAATAAAGGTTGCAAAAATATGTTGCTCTATCTACTACAAAAGCGAGTTTATTGTTGTCGTTGAAGCTTGTAAAGAATTGCTTTGGATGAAGAGATTCTTGAGAAAACTTGGTTGTACTCAAGAGAGGTATGTGCTTTATTGTAACAGTCAAAGTGCTATACATCTTAGCAAGAACTCTATATTTCATGGTCGGTCTAAACACATCGACGTGAGATACCATTATATTCGAGATATATTGGATTCTAAGTTGCTTGAACTTGAGAAGATTCATACGGATAATAGTGGTTCCAACATGATGACTAGAACTTTGCCAAGAAGGATTTGAACATTGTTTCATGTCGTCGGGATGAAGGTCTCCTCTACATAGTCGTGAGGGGGAGAATTATTTGGTTATGGGTATTTTCCCCTTTCTATGTGGATAAATAAATCCAATTTGGACCAACCCACTCTTTTTCATAGACCCATTACTATGGGGTATATGTAGATATCTTTTTAGGTATTATTTCACCATCCATAAAAGAGTTTTCAGCAGCCAAATATAGAGATAGAGTGCCAATTTTTGCACTAAAATTTCAACCACATCAATCAACTTCAAATTGTGATTCCCGCTTTGTTTCTTGTCCATTGAACTAATTTTTGGACAACTTATTTCTCTCATCTCAATCTTTGATTAGAAACTTACGGAGTTAGATTTGGTAGCCTGTAGATCCTATTTTTCATCCGTGAATTGTAGCTTTATTTTTATGCTTTTGCCATTTTTTTCTCTAATTTTGGTGTAATCTTGTTGTGTGGTTTCTTGTTGTTTGGAAATTATTTTGGGTCTAATTTTAGGGAACAATATTGTAACTCTTGGTGATTTTAGTGGAGGTTTTGGTCCCGTAATTTTTTACTCTTCACATCGAAGGATTTTTAACATAAATTTGGTGTCTAGTGTGATTGGTTTAATTCTTGTCTTGTTGTATTTGTGGGATTGATATATTTGCTGCCTATTCTTCTTTTTGACTGAGTTTGTTTGTTTTCTCTTGGTTTAAATGTTAGAATTATTTATTTTTTGTGGACTTAACATTAACTTTTTATTACGTTAAAGTAAATCGGGCTGATGTTATTAGTTGGTGGACAAGATACAGGCCATGTATTCATATGGATTCCATATGAGCCTGTATCCATTTCATGTTATTGGTGTGGGCTGACAATAGTGTAGGCCTGTAGTAGATCTGTGAGCCCATAATGGAGGGTGCACTAGGTTAAGGCTTTTAAGCCTATAAATATAAGGCTAGGTCCCCTCTCCTAGATTTAATATAAGACGTATTTCTATAAGTTGTTATCCGCATTAAGTAAAGGAGAAGAAGACTCAGCCTTTTTCATCTTCGAAGAAGACTCAACCTTTTTCATCTTCGGTTACGTGATACAATGGCGGAAAAAGGTACACACCTTTTCTCTCATATATTTCGCTACTTTATAGGTGTTCTTATTTTATGTGAATCTGTGATATGTTTCTCTATTGATTTAACACTTGGTATCAGAGATTTTCACATAGATCTTGAACCCTATTACTCAGTTCATGAGAAAAATAATTAAAAATAATGATAGTGATGCACTCTATTTTAAACCTAAATCTGAAATAATTTTCCTTTTCTTTTTGGCTGTTGACTTTGTTACGATTGCTGCACACTAATTTATTCTATATTAAAAAGGGTGTACATATGACTGAGAGTCAGTCGATGGCCTAATAAAATGGATTTGGGAAAGTGGATGAAATCAAATCAATTGGATTTGGTTTTTAGAAATTGTGGCATGTTTTTCGAGTTCTGGGGGTTATTGTTGTGGGTAATGGAACAGTTGTTTCCGTTCAATGTGGAAATTAATCAACGAAGTGTTGTTAGTTTAAAAGAAAATTGTCTGGAGCTGTAAAGTTTTCTGCTGCTTTATACCTTGTCAAAAGTAAATAAATATGTTTTAAAGTGTATTGATAGTATTTGCAAATTAAAATTATTTCACAATTTTTTCACTATATAGAAAGGCGAACCGTACTTTAAAAGACATGATGAGAAGTATGATGAATAGATCTAACTTACCTGAGTTCCTCTAGGGATAAAGCTATTAAAACATCTATGTACATTCTTAATTGTGTCCCTTCTAAGTCAGTCCCTAAAACCCTCTTTGAGTCGTGGGCAAATAGAAAATCCTGTTTAAATCATTTTCGAGTTTAGGAACCTCCTACGGAGGTAAAGATATATAAAACTGAACCAAGAATCTTGAGTTGTTTTTCATCAGTTATCCAGCTCATTCTAAAGGATACAGGTTCTATTATCCTATTAAATCTTAAAAAGCAAAATTTCTTGTATGTGGAACTATCCTAAACTCCATGGGCATAAATTTATTGATTAAACAAGCATTTAAGATATTTAATTTTGTACATGAGATGATTTTTGAAATTGTTGAAAAGCATGTATTGTAAGACCCATTTTATGATGAAATCTTATATAAACTCTGAGATTGTTTTCCCTAAACTTGAATTGTTTTCATGTGTACATGTGTTATTAGTTTGAAAAGTTATATGAGAGCATGATATGCATGATTACCTCTCTAGTTATGAAATTCATTGTCTTAACAATGTTATGGATTGTTATTTTTTTTATGAATGAATGAGAGGAGTTTTTCTTGATTTACAAATGCTCATGTTTCCTAATAAAAAATTTGCATGAGATTGATGAAAGAGATGACCACCGTATGATAAAGTATTAAAAAGGAATTAGTTTGCATAAGTTTTCATGTTTTTTGAAACAAGAACTCCCTCATATGATGTTTAAATATTTTGGATGGTCATTAACATGCTTTTGGATAAAAAGGGTTATGGATATGATGTGGTATGAAATGAATAATTTGCAAGTCTGGGTGTGAATATGTTATTAAAGATTCATTCATTTATTTAGTTCCATATGCTTAGATTAAATAATATAAAAAATTATTTATTTTATGAAATTTAGAAAAAAAAAAAAAGCTATTGTTTATAAAAGATGTTGAATTGTTATTTATTTATTTATTTTATTTGGATTTGGTATCATTTGAATTATAACTAAATCAGATTTATAATATTTTTTAATTGTGTGATTATTTACTGTGTCACATGAGCAAATTAAGCAATGACATGTTGAATTCCTAAGATTGAATTTATTTTATAAATTAGGGTAAATATTGTACACCAAAGTGACCTATTTGCTTTGTTTATGAGACTTGTTTAATCTATTTCGAGGGATATCACTAAGTTAGAACATACAATAATCTGCCCAAAGGAGATTTATTGTGTGTTTTAAATTAGTATTGTGATGAGCCCCATTATGTGAAAATATTTTGATTTTAGTAAATTTATCTGCCCAAAGGGGATAGGTTTCTAATATTGAAAATATTTTTCTTGCCCTGCCCAAAGATGGGCTACTTGTTGATTGTACGGAACTCATCGCTATGATAAGATTATTATTCTTATGTCTTGCTATTTTGATAAATTCATTCATATTATTTTGTGAAAAGTTACCATTTATTTGAACAATAATAATGTTGAAGTTGTGGTTTTGTTGGGCTCTAACTTCAAGCGATGGACAAAAGATCTTGAATTTACTTTGGGCATGGATGACATAGATCAAGCCTTGCGTGAGGATGAGACTCTAGCTCTCATTAATTCTAGTACAACTGCTGAAAAAGAATTTATGCTAAGTGGGAGAAATCAAATAGGCTATGCATCCTTACCTTTAGGAGGTCGATTGTTGAGCACCTCAAAAGTGGCTTGCCTGAAACTATCAATGCCAAAAATTTTCTTGCCCAAATGAAAGAAAGGTATCTTGTATCCAATAATTTTGAGACTAGAGATCTAATGAATAAATTTATAAAGATGAGGTATGACTTTACTAAGGGTGTTAGAGTTTACATATTTAAGATGGTTCACATTCAGTCCAAACTAAAAACTCTTGAAATAACTCTTCCCGATATTTACATTACTCACTCTGCTCTTAACTCTTTGCCTGCTGAGTTTAACCAAATGAAAAATGCCTATAATACTCAGGATGAACCTTGGTCAATCAATGATCTCATATCCAAATATGTTATTAAAGAGGAAAAAAAATTAAAAGGGAGAAGGGTGAGATTTCCATGTTAGTTTCTCATGATTCCAAAGCAAGCTCTTACAAGGGACCTAGGAAGTTTGAAATATCTAATAATCATACTTTTAAGGAGTCAAAAGAAGGTAATCATCTATCTATTGTTTGTTTTGAGTCACACTTTGTAGATGTCCCCATTAATTCTTGGTGGTTTGATAGTAGAGCTACTGCTCATGATGCCATTTCCTTGCAAGGGTTCAAAAATAAAAGGAACTCAAAGGAAACAGAGTCAAGAATTAGAGTCGCCACAGATGTCCAAGTTGAAGTAGAGCTCATAGAAACTATAGTTTTAGACTTAGAAATTGGTTATAAGTTTGTTCTTGAAAACACTCTGTATGTACCGTCTTTTAGACGAAATGTGATGTCTATTCCAATTTTAGACAGATTTAGTTATGATTTTAATTCTATTAAAGTTAATTTTCTTTTGAAATTCCGAGTTGTTGGTCATGAAATCCTACCTGATGGTTTGTTTAAAATTTCCTTGACTTCTGATTTTGAATACAACTCTTTTAATTCTAAAATTATTGGGTCTAAACGATCAATTTTAAACAAAAAAATTGGGCATGTTGTGGCTAGGCGTTTAGGTCACATCTCTAAAGATAGAGTTGATAGACTGGTTAAATCTAATATTTTACCTTCTCTTAATTTTGGGGACATATAAACGTGTATTGATTGCATTAGAGGAAAGTTGATAAAAAAAGAATGTTGCCCGTAGTTCTGATTTGTTGAAAATCATTCACACAAACATAAGTGGTTTGTGTTCTACCACAATATGTGTTTCAAGTTATTTTATCATCTTCATTGATGACTTTCTTAGATATGGTTATGTTTTTCTTACTAAAGAAAAATCAGATTCTCTTGAAATGTTCAAAGTGTTTAAAACTGAAGTAGAGAAACAACTGGGAAAGGTCATTAAAAAAAAGTGAGGTCTGGTCGAAGGGGTGAGCACTATGGTAGATACGCAGAGAATAGGAAACAAATGGAACTCTTTGATCTTGAGCTACATCAGATGGATATAAAGACAACCTTTTGAATGGTGATCTTAATGAAGAGGTTTACATACAATAACCCAAAAGTTTTTTTTTTTGGTAAAGGCAGTGAGCATCTCGTGTGTAAGTTGAAGAAATATATCTATGGCATGAAGCAAGTTTCTCGACAGTGGTACTAGAAGTTCGAGGAAATTATCACTTTTATGGGGTTTGTGGAGAACAAGATTGATCATTGCATCTATCTTAAGATCAGTGGGAGTAAGTTCATCTCACTCTTTATGTTGTTGATTATCATTGTACACACTTTAATATTATTTTATTATATTAAGACTTTTGCCTTATGTATTGGCTATGTCACATATTGATAAGATCATATGGTTATTTTATTGGATCTTTCTTTTGGAGACATACATAGTATATCATTCTAACTTGTGGATTTTCTGGTTGTTGCACCATGTAATATGTTGCACATGTTGAACCTTGAAAATCAAGATTTTATGGTGGAGCATATGTTGTTTTAGTGCTCACACATGTTGTAACAGAAAATCGCGGTGACGATTTTTCTATGGTATGCATATTGATTTTAAGCGTACATATTGATATGAAAAATCGTTTGAAGGACTAACAATGAAATAGCCTCAATTTCGAGTCCATGTTGGCTATTTCTTGCTACGCTACCACATCATTTGGTTTATGTCTAGAAAAGTTCAATGTTTGTAATTGTGGACTGGTCTTGTGTCGTTGATTGATGCAGGTATTGCTGCAGTTCAACAGTGATGTTTTGCTTGACTGAACTATGTTGGAGATGACGTTCTACCACTAAATGTTTATGGTCATTGTCTATTCAGCCCGAGAGTCATTTTCATAAAAATAAATTTTTCAAAACTTTTTTTTAAAAGTTAACGTTGTCCAAGTGGAAGAATGTTAGAATTATTTATTTTATGTGGACTTAACATTAACTTTGTATTATGTTAAAGTAAACCGGGCTGATGTTATTAGTTGGTGGACAAGACACAGGCCATGTATTCATGCAGATTTCATATGGGCCTGTATCCATTTCATGTTATTGGTGTGGGCTGACAATAGTGTAGGTCTGTATTAGACCTGTGATCTCATAATGAGGGTACACTAGGTTAAGGCTTTTAAGCCTATAAATATAAGGCTAGGTACCCTCTCCTGGCTTTAATATAAGACGTATTCCCATAAGCTGTCAGCCGTCATAAGCAAAGGAGAGGAAGATTCAGCCTTATTCATCTTCGGTTACGTGATACAATGACGGACAAAGGTACACACCTTTCCTCTCGCATATTCCACTACTTTATAGATGTTCTTGGTTTATGTGAATCTGTGGTGTGTTTCTCTGTTGATTTAATATTAAATTGAAAGAAAAAAATTAGACTTGGGTATTCTTCCACTGCTACCCTGTCGTGCAATTTGATAGTGCCCTTGTCTTTCCTAATAAGTGTCTGCAATTATTGTCAAATTGCTCAACAATTACGCTAGATAGCTCATACTCATTCATCAGTCAATTCCCATTTTTCCGATCATACCCCTTATTGACGTAAGACATGCCCTTCTTGAAGCCAAGCAGTGGTCCTCCGTCCTTCTGAATAGGCTTTCCCATGTCTTGTTGTCTCCAAGTCCCCTTATTTCCCACATCACGACTATACTTGGACCCGAATTTCTTCTTCTTGAGTTTGGTGATGAAGAAACGATACTGTCAGTGCAGTTCTCATTGTCAGTACAATGAGGATGTTTGGTTACTTACTTGGTGGTTATTGTTTGGGGGTTTGGGTGTATGCTACTTGTCAACCTAAGTTGAAATTGGGTTTAAAATCAATATGCTACTTGTTTATTAATTTTGTTTAGGATCATTCTAAATTATCAGAATTTTGGCCAAATTCTCCTTATGAAGATCAATGTAAGCGCACGATACTTATAGGGTTGACATCTGTATGGCTCATCAATACGTGCAACATCTCATACATCGAGTTTTTCTAAAGTCTTTGGCCTTTGTCATGTCACATGTGCATCTTTCATAATGTCCATGATTGTTTTATGGCATTGCCAAACATAACCCCCGTGAGATACTTCTATCCCGCATAGTGCAACATCACCACACGACTACACGCTTTCTATTGGGATCAAAACTTAATTAATCCAATGTTTCTACCCATTTCAGCATATAAGCAGAACACTAGGTATAACACTATATACACTCAAGTTACAAGAGTTTCAAGAAGCTCGAGCAGCTACATCAATAATTTATATGGTCGAATCTAAAATTTAAAATTTATAAATTTCTATAATGACATCAAGTTAATACTATATAAGTTTGATTCACAATGAAATACTTAAAAGATATTTAGTAATTTTAAATATAAACACTTGATTTGGGCAAAATTAATTGGGTCCACATGAATCTATTCCTAGTGACGGAGACAGAATTATTATCAAGGGAATCTCATTAAAAATAAGAAGTAACACCTAAAGATTACATGATGATAAATCGGATCGAGTGGAGCGGAGCGGGGCAAGGTGAAAGACAAAATTAATCTTAACTACTAAATGTGATTCACCTTGTCATACATTAGTTTAACATTCTTTTCTGCATTGCCCTGCTTTATCAAGTCCTACATACATCTTGCATTTTTTGTAGCGTTTTACTTTATCTTGATTTTTTTTATTTTTCCTTCTAATTTTTTTTATTTTTTCTTCTGAAGTAGTGCATCTTTAATCGCATATTATCTTTGACAAGTTTTATATATGTAAAACATACATATTACTATATTTTTACGTGTATAAATTTTTTCAACATATACTCTTAAAGTATATCCAACTATTTGCTTTTCTGAATGGAAATTGTGTTCTCTCGATTAATTTTCTTATTTATAAGAATTATTAATCATTATCTCTATTAATGAATGGAGAATAGCTCTAAAACTTCCTCCATTCCTTTTCATTTGCTCCCTTCAATTTTCGTGAGTCAATTTGACTGAGTTTCAAAGTAAAATTAGATTAGATCAATTTAATTTTTTAAATTAAAATTTAAATAATAAAAATTATATGAATTGTAATTTTTCTTATGTCAATTTGGTTAAGAAATACATCTTAAAATATTAATTAAAATTTGTTTCCTTTGACTCTAAAAATGAAAAGGGAGCAAATAAAAAAGAATGGAGGGGTACCGAATAAAAGTTATTTGTGAGCATAGCTCTAAATTATTTTTATGTGTACTAAAAATAAAACCTCCATATTTTTGACGTGTATTGAAAAATAGAACTCTATGGAGTAGCTTTTATTACTAATGGAAAGAAATCGTAGGCAAGGATTAGGAAAAGAAATTGTGGACCAAGTTCGGGGACAATGAAGCTTAAAAAAGGAAAAATAGGTAATTTAATGGGAATCGAACCAACAATCACTATGACATCTTGAACCCCCTTAACTACTGAGCTAAGAATTTCAACTGCGACAAGGGAATTCATTTATACTATATATTTATGTTAGATAAAATTTTAACCCTATATCTACACTGTAATTTTCGATGAAGGTGGTTCATATCTGCCGACCTAGCTCCGCCCTTGCCCATAACTGAAACTATAATAACACTTGTTGAGAAATTTCAGAGAGTATTTTATGTGTAGGTATTTAACCTCTGTCTCCATCAATAAAAGTAGTGCAAATATAAACACCTGCTAGAACTTCTTTTCCTCATTCTTCCCTCTTTTTTCTGAGTCGAAAGTGAAACACCCCAAGTCTTGGACCATTGCAAATTTTTCTTTGGTTTTGGACTCATTAGGCTTGGTATGACCCAAGGATACCATTCGTATCCTTGGATACGAGTTAGGGGGAGGCTTGGTGGTACACTTTACACTAGGTAGTATGTTTAGTGTAGCTATTACCCAAGATACGACTCATCTTGCTATGAGTCATATAGAAACATACGGGTGGTGCAAGGCAAGTTTTATGGTGCTTGTTTGAGTTGTCTTCCGAATCTTCCCATGGTACGGTTGGTGGGTACGATTTGGTGTACTACTCATACCCTTAGGTATGAGTTAGGGAGGCGTGAGTCGTATAGAAACCAATAGGTAGGTTCTTAGCAAGGTCTTAGGTACGAGTGGTACCACCACTCATACCCTGGAATATGAATGATATAGGTGATTTATACCCCTGGACGTGGTTTGTTTTTAATTTTAATTCAAGGATGGTCGGAACATTGGCTACTTCAAAACCCTTGTGTTCTCACATTATATAACCCTTGGTGGCCTTTCATAACACTCGTTAAAGGATTAAAACACTTTAAATACTCTCTCAAACTCACTCTTGAAAGATTGGAGGCTAGGGTTTCTCAAGTGTTCTTCAAAGGGCTCAAAGGTCACGATTTCTTCCATGAATCTTCAAGTATAAGGCATGTTCTCTTTCCTCATTGTTATTTCCAACTAAAGTCATGGTTTTTGTGAATGGTTTTCATGGTTTCATTGTTGTATGATTTTGTTTTTCAAATATGATCTGGGGGTATTGATTATAAATGATTGGTTATGGTTTCTCATGGTTTCAATTATACTTTTATATGCATTAATGGTGGTTTTGGATACTTGGTTGCATGAGAATGTTTTAATGGTAATTGGAATTTGTTTTGGTTACATTATGCCCCCAAGGTGTTTGACAAAAAACTTATGAGAATGTTTTCATTGCATTAATGTATTTTTAATGGAAATCTTACTTGTTTTAACTTGGTAAAGGAACTCAAATAGTTTAAATGGTTTTGAAAGGTTGATAACTAAATGATAATGCTTGTGGGGTACATGGGAATCCCCCAAGTGGTTTAATATGGTAAATTAAAGGGTACATGGGAATCCTTTAATCCATAAATGGATGGTTGTGGACATTACTTGCAAGTTATAGTCGGTATGACGATACCTCTACTAATGGCCTTGGTTAATAAATGGAAAATAGTTTGGTAATTTGGTAATGGTTTAAATTGGGCAATAATTGCAGAGGTGTGATAGCCAACCGTGAAGCTGTGAGTCCAATGAACGAACACTAGAAACTTATGTTTGCCGACAAAAGAATCCAATATTACATGTACATATGTATCATATAGAGCAACGGGAATCCCCTATTATATGTATATATATATATCGTATAGAGCGACAGATACACGGGTATCCCCTACTCCTATGGTATCTCTGGCTCATGCGGCTACATGCATCAGGGCCCGTTTAGGAGGTTACATTGGACCCGTATAGCCCATGGGTGGTTTTATGACAATTAAGCTACACATGCCCAGGTTAATGATTCCAGCATTTGGACTGAAGTGGTGATCTTTCATCTTTTCAGAAGGCTTCATTTCATGTTATGTATATTTTTAAACACATTGGTTTATTTATGGATCTTGGTTTTTGGCTATGGTCGAGGGCATGTCCCGACTATGTACTCCTTGGTCGGTCTAGAGGCTTTGTATTAGCAACTGTGGACTTGGGTATGGTATGGATTGTTCATGTCACACATATATACATTTGTTGGATTATTATTATACTTGGTTTTGGTTTATGTTTTTCATATTGGTTTGGTTGGTTATTTGGTTGTTGGACTTGGTTAGGTTAGTCTCGGTTATAGTCTTATCCTAAACTCACCACACGGATAAACACGCTATCTTGTTATATGTTTAGAATTCAGCCAACTCAAGGTATGCGTTTGGTTGTTGGGATGGGTAAAGGGGTGGTTCCTGATCTTGGTTGGGCTTGGGATTACCCATTATGATAAGGCCCTGTGTAACACCCCAACTTAGGAAGGAGTCCTACATCGGCAAAACGCAGAACGGATACTGGGTATATAAGTAAGAAAGCTTTACTCCCTAGTGACGTATTTTAAAGTTGTGCGGGCCTGGGCCCAGAGTGGATAATATCAATAGTGGGTTGGGACGTGATAGAGGTATCTCAGGCCTAAGTGGTTTGGGATGCCCGTCGCAGCCAGGACCTTGGGTCGGGTAGTGATAGAATGGGGACCTGATTTGCTGAAACGGAACTCTACACGGTGCTCATAACCCCGAAGGACTACAATCTAACCCATGACTGATATCTGTACCTGTATACTGCATAAGATAACATAATATGCGGAAACTTACACTGAAAGGCCATAAGGTTCGATTATGAGCATAACTGAATAACGTAACATCTGTGTGGTGTAATAGAATACCCAAAATAAAACTAAAGTCTAAAATATGATAGCATGTATCTAGTCTGCATCTAGTCTAAAAGCCTCTACTGTCTGAAAAATCTTAATAAGGAGTTGATGGGACATGTCCCCAACTAAATCCAACTAATAAGCTAATCAATGAGATCCAGAAAATCACTATATCCTCGAAGGATGAGGACTCACTTCTACTCTGACTGCTGAATCTGGAATCTACTATTGATCTGGAACTCGTGTCTCTGAACCTATGGTGTAACATAAAAAGAAAGCACCATAACGCGAATGCGTCAGTATATATGTACCGATTATACATGTGAGATAGGCTATATGCAATGGTTCACATACATGAATAATGCTAACTGGCGGTCTAACATGAACATGAGAATACATGCATAAATATGTAACTGTAACTGACAACGTGATTTCATGATTTCTGAGTCTGTATACTGATAAAATGACATGCTAGTAATTGATATGACTGATAACATGAAGGACTATATATGAATAATGCTGATAACATAGGAGATTCTATCTGAGTATAATTGATAACGTGGGCGACTGTAGCTGGCAGTCCTGAATCTGATAGAACTATCTGAGTTTGGTACTGTATCTGAGTTGACTGTATCTGACAGTCCTAAAATCTAAAGAACTATCTGAGTTCTATTAATGAGACTGATTGACTGTATCTGACAGTCCTGATTCTGTAACATGAAACTGTGGGAAGTAGTATCTAACCGACATGCCCCAAAGGTGCTATAATAGCTAAGCTGGGGTCCAATCTATGCCCTGATTGGAAGGGTGTCAATACCACGTCACTGGTAAGGACAACATGTGAGTAACCCTCATAAAACAGGTAACTCTAGCGAGAATGGTGGGAACCCTCACATAATAGGTTAAGCTACCTCATCTACCCTCATATAGAAGGTTACGATGTCTCAATCTATGCTAGATACATAGTTCTGAAATGCAAGGATTGCTTCTAGAAATTACTCCCTTGTATAACAAATGAGTCCCCATCCTTGGGTTCACTCGGTGCTAATTCCTACTCCCATCTGAATAGACACTGAACATGATTTACTGAACTGAACTGAGCATGGACTGAGTTACTGAATTTCTGTGGCTGACGGAATACTAATGATATCTAACAACTGACTGAGTCATGAGATCATGGAGATTTTTCCTAAGTCATAAGACTATCTGAAGTCTAAGAGTTCATAGCTTGACTGAGAGTATCATGAAAACATGATATGGTTTTAGGCATACAGTTAATATTTCAGGTACAAGTACCCCAGGACTCGAGAAAACTGACATAGCATGATTTACTTGAGGACTTGACTAACATCATAATACATACTATATTCATAGGATCGTTTCATCAAACATGTAATAGGTATGAACTTGTACATACATGGGGATTTCATGATATCTTAGTTAGACAATATTCCTTCATCTAGGCATTTAATCAAACATATTGTAGGCATAGTACATGTAAAGCACATTATACAACAATTAAACATCATGCTTCAATCTAATTTCATCATTCAAGGGCTTAGTCATAGGGTTGCATGAATATATGGCTATAGTAATTAAACCCACATAGAAATTATCAACAATCATGGAGTATAATTCAATTTCACATTTATCCACATGAACATGAGCAGCCAAATCATGAAAACATAAAGGAAATCCATAACTTAAGTTTTAGAAAAGGATTCTTGGACTTCATGGACGAAAGGGGTCCATGAATGAACACTATGCATACCCTAGATCGTGATTTCGTGAAGATTGGTGGTGAAACCTTCCTGAATTTGAATCCCCAATAGAAACCCTAGTTTTTTCTTGAGATAAACTTGAGAGAAACTAATATGTTTAGGGTGAAAAGTGGTTGAATCACGTGTTAAAGGGATTATATAGGGGTAGGAAGTTGACCCTTTTAACCTTGGACACATTATTAAATTTTCAGTAAAATTTCCCGAGTTGGGCCCTTGGCGCGATGCAGCATTATCACACTGTGTCACTGGAAATTGACAGTTGGGAAACTGCACAGTGGCACGACACAGAGCTATCGTATTGCCACCTTGTCTACGACCTAGAAGTTTGGCATGAAGCGCCAGTATTGAGGAGCAACACTGGAATTTGACAATTGCCATTTGAGCATTCTCCGCGATATGCTGAAGGCTCAGGTTAAACACCGTCTCACTAAAAAGGCTCTAACTCTTCATCCAGGGGTCAAATCTGGGCAAATTATACATTGATGGAAACCTTATTCAATTTTCCACGTGATAGGAAGTGAAAATTATTGAAATACCACATGTATAAGAATGAATTCTTATTTCAAAGCAAGTTCTAACATTCTTGAGATGATTTTCGAGCTAAGAAAAAGCACGGGTATTACAATATCTCCCCCTTGAGAACATTCATCCTCGAATGAGACTAACTGGGAGGGGAAACAATGATCTGAACATGAATAATTGGAACATAATCTCATGACAGACATGACTGACAAGCTGAACATAACATACTAAACATGCATATCTGATCCATGCGTAACTGTTCATAAATGCATAACTGAAAGTTCTGAAGAACTAAGTTTTCTCATAATGAGAATGCATGTTTGATGCATAACTATCTAACTGATCTGATACATAAATGCATGACTGAATATGCAGTGATACTTGATACCAAGATTATCATGGGAACAAGAACATGAGACTGATCACTAAGTTAGTGATGTACACTAATCATGAAACTGAGTAAGCTTAAGGAGAACTGTTACCTTGAGCTTGATCTAAGTTGGTGGGAAATAAGTAAGGGTACTTGGTACGCATATCTGCTTCTGCCTCCTAAGTAGCTCCCTCTATGGACTGATTTCGCCAAAGAACTTTAACTAGAGGAACTTCTTTGTTCCTCAATCTACAGGTCTGATAGTCTAGGATTTCAACTGGAATCTCTTCATAAGAGAGGTTGTTCTGAACATCGATGCTCTGAATAGGGACTACGACTGATGGGTCACCTATGCACTTCTTAAGCAAAGAGACATAAATGACTAGATAAACTGAGGCTATATCTGAAGGTAATTCGAGCTCATAAGCTACCTTGCCAAATCGCGTGAGAATCTTGAAGGGACCGATATATCGGGGACTGAGTTTTCCACTCTTGCCGAATCTCTTCACTCCTTTCATGGGAGAGATCTTGAGGTAGACATAGTCACCAATCTCGAACTTGAGATCCTTTTTATGAACATCTACATAAAACTTCTGTTGGTTCTGAGTAGCCCGGAGTCTTTCTCTAATTAACTGAACTTTCTCTAAGGTGTCGAATACTAAGTCAGGACCTATGACTAAGGCCTCACTAACTTTGAACAAACCGATTGGAGATCTACATCTCCTACCATAGAGAGCTTTGAATGGATCCATCTGAATACTGGAATAATAGCTATTATTTTATGCAAATTCAATCAAAGGCAAGTGGCCATCGTAACTACCCTTGAAATAAATTACACACACCCTTAGCATATCTTCCTAAGTCTGAATAATCCTTTCTGCTTGACCATCTGTCTGAGGATGAAAGGCTGTATTGAGATGAACTTGGGTACCAAGACCCTTTTGAAATGCTTTCCAAAAATGAGAGGTGAACTGGATACCTCTGTCTGAGATAATTGATCATGAAACACCGTGCAATCTGACTAGCTCCTTAATATAGAGCTTGGTGTAATCCTCGGTGGAATAAGAGGTATGAGCCAAAAAAAATGAGTTGATTTGGTCATCTTGTCTATAATGACCCAAACTGAATCATATTGATGACGAGTTCGAGGCAAACCTATCACGAAGTCCATGTTCACAACTTCCCACTTCCAAGTAGGAATACTGAACTCCTACATAGACCCACTAGGCTTCTGATGCTCTATCTTAACCTGCTGACATGTAGATCACTTTGCCATAAATTTTGCAATATCTCTTTTTATCCCGCTCCACCAATAGATCTTTAGCAAGTTGCGGTACATCTTTGTGGCCCCTGTATGAATAGAGTAGCGTGCACCATGTGCTTCTGCAAGAATTCGCTGCCTTATGTCTTCTACGTCTGGAACATAAAGATGACACTGACAACGAAGAACACCATCTCCCCCTTGGAAGAAAACCTCTATTTTCTAATTCTGAACTGACTTTTTTAGCTTGACAAGGCTAGGATCCTTATCTTGCTTTTCTTTCACCTCAGAAACTAAAGATGATTCTGAACTACTCTGAACACATACACCGCTCTCTGAAGAGTCGACTAAAAGAAGTCCTAGTCTAGCAAGCTGGTGGACTTCCTGCGCTAACTTCTTCTTACTATCATCAACATGAGAAATGCTACCCATGTACATTTTACTGAGAGCGTCGGCCACTACGTTGGCCTTGCCCGGATGATAGAGGACACGTATGTCATAATCTTTCAAGAGCTCAAACCACCTTCTCTGATGAAGATTGAGATCTTTCTGAGAAAACACATACTGAAGGCTCTTATGATCTATGAAGACATCTACATGAACTCCGTATAGATAATGCCTCTAAATTTTCAAGGCAAATACTACGGCTGCTAATTCAAGATCATGAGTAGGATTATTCTTCTCATGGGGTTTATGTTGTTTGGAGGCGTAGACTAGGACCTTACCATGCTGTATGAGGACACAACCTAAACCCACTCTAGATGCATCACAATATACTACGAAACCATCTAACTATCTGGTAATGCTAGAATTGGAGCTGAGGTGAGTTGAGTGTTTAATTCTTGAAAACTCTTCTCGCATGGATCTGACCACTGAAATTTGACTTTCTTCTGAGTCAATATTGACATAGGGGGTGCAATAGAAGAAAATCCCTCAACAAACCATCTGTAATAGCCAGCTAAACCCAAGAAACTTCTGATATCTGATAGAGAAATAGAGCGAGGCCAGTTCCTTACCGCGTTGGTCTTTTGAGGATTTACTCTAATGCCATCATCAGAAATAATATGGCCAAGGAATGCTACTGATCTTAGCCAAAATTCGCACTTACTGAATTTGGTGAATAACTGATGATTTCTGATAGTCTAGAGTACTATTCTGAGATGGTCTGCATTATCTCGCTCAGTGTGGGAATAGACCAGAATATCATCTATGAAGACTATGATGAACATATCCAAGTACTGCTTGAACACGTGGTTTATCAAGTCCATGAAAGCTGTTGGGGCATTGGTAAGACCAAAGGACATAACTAAAAATTCGAAGTGACCATACCGAGTACGAAAAGCTATTTTTGGGATGTCATATTCTCTAACTCTGAGCTGATGATAGCCGAATCTGAGGTCTATCTTAGAGAAATAACTGGCACCCTAAAGTTGGTCAAATAAGTCATCGATTTTGGGAAGAGGATACTTGTTCTTGACTGTAAACTTATTGAGTTGTTGGTAATCAATGCACATTCTGAGAGAACCATCTTTCTTGCACACGAATAAGACTAGTGCGCCCCACGGAGAAATGTTGGGTCTGATGAATCCCTTATCTAAGAGATCCTTCAACTGTTCTTTCAGTTCCTTGAGTTCTGTTGGTTCCATTCTGTATGGCGGAATAGAGATAGGCTGAGTTTCTGAAAGAAGATCAATACCAAAGTCTATTTCACTTTTGGGAGAAATTCCTGGAAAATCTTCGAGAAAGATATCTGAATATTCATTCACTACTGGGACTGATTCAAGACTGGGAGACTCGAAACTGGAATCTCTAACATAAACCAGATGATAAACACATTCTTTAGATATCATTTTCCTTGACCAAAGGTAGGAAATAAGCTGACCTCTAAAAGCGGATGCAGTACCCTTCTACTCTAGGATGGGTTCATTTGGGAACTAAAACCAAACTATTCTGGTTCTACAATCGATTGTGGCATAGTAGGAATGAAGCCAATCCATGCTGAGAATGACATCAAAATCAGTCATCTCTAACTCGACTAAATACACTGACGTGACTTTCTAAAATATCATAACCGGGCAGTTCCTGTATACCCACTGAGCTATGATGGTTTTACCCACTCTATAGGATCTGCATCATCTGATATTTTGGACTTTCATTATTTAAACCAAGCATGACCCACATCCTACAACTGGTATGTAGCTAGCTCAGCACTCTCAACAGTAGTCACCCCCATTATGTTTATTACTTTTGGAACTTGATTAATAAATTCCTGAGGGTTTTTATCTACCTTAGACCCGAGGAAGGATGGAGGATTCATTCAGGTGAAGTCACGAATCCTCGCTGCAGCTGAGTTGGCCACTGGGTTGGCCAGAACAACTATTGGTTGTTTATTATAAGCAGCGACTGATTGAGCAAGAGTGTTAAATGCGGTCCTGAACTCCGTATGAGAAACATGATCGCCCAAAGGTTCTTTGGGCTGAGGGGCTAACTTGTGATTATCCTCACTGGCACGACATAAATACTGAAAGAAGGGAAACTGTTCTTAAACATCTCATAGCCTCTCGCACATAAATATGACGCGCAACATACCCATGTACAAGACTCTACTAGATGCGACTTTCAGACTTCCTAGGACTCTATTGAACCTTAGTCTCTGATACCAAGTTTGTAATAATTCGATTTGATAAACCGAAATGCTACACGGTGATCATGACCCCGAAGGACCACAAGCTAACCCATGACTGATATTTGTACCTATATACTGCATAAGAAAACATAATAATCTGAAAACATGCACTGAAAGGACATAAGGTTCGATCATGAACATAACTGAATAACGTAACATTTGTGTGGAGTAATAGAATACCCAAAACAAAGCTGAAGTCTAAAATATGATAGACTGTATCTAGTCTGCATCTAGTCTGAAAGCCTCTACTGTTTAAAGAATCTTAATAAGGAGTTGATGGGACATGTCCCCAATTAACTCCAACAAATAAGCTAATTAACGAGATACTAGAAAATTATTATATCCTCGAAGGATGAGGACTCACTTTTACTCTGATTGTTGAATCTGGAATCTACTATTGATCTGAAATTCGTGTCTCTGAACCTATGGTGTAACATAAAAATAAAGCACCATAACGCGAATGCGTCAGTATATATGTACCGATTATACATGTGAGATAGGCTATATGCAATGGTTCACATACATGAATAATGCTAACTGGCGGTCTAACATGAACATGAGAATACATGCATAAATATGTAACTGTAACTGACAACGTGATTTCATGATTTCTGAGTCTGTATACTGATAAAATGACATGCTAGTAATTGATATGACTGATAACATGAAGGACTATATATGAATAATGCTGATAACATAGGAGATTGTATCTGAGTATAACTGATAACGTGGGCGACTGTAGTTGGCAGTCCTGAATCTGATAGAACTATCTGAGTTTCGTACTGTATCTGGGTTGGCTGTACCTAACAGTCCTGAAATCTAAAAAACTATCTGAGTTCTATTACTAAGACTGATTGACTGTATCTGATAGTCCTGATTCTTTAACATTAAACTATGGGAAGTAGTATCTAACCGATGTGCCCCAAAGATGCTATAATAGCTAGGTTAGGGTCCAATCTATGCCCTGATTAGAAGGGGGTCAATACCGTGCCACTTGTAAGGACAACATGTGAGTAACCCTCATATAATAGGTAACTCTAGCAAGAACGATGGGAACCCTCACATAACAGGTTAAGCCACCTCATCTACCCTCATATAGCAGGCTACGATGTCTTAACCTATGTTGGCTACATAGTTCTGGAATGCAAGGATTGCTTCTATGAATTACACCCTCGTATAACATGTGAGTCCCCATCCTTGGGTTCACTCGGTGCTAATTTCTACTCTCATCTGAATAGACACTGAACATGATTTACTAAACTAAACTGAGCATGGACTGAGTTACTGAATTTTTGTGGCAGACAGAATACTACTGATATCTAATAACTGACTGAGTCATGAGATCATGGAGATTTTTCCTAAGTCATAAGACTATCTGAAGTCTAAGAGTTCATAGCTTGACTGATAGTATCGTGAAAACATGACATGGCTTTAGGCATACAGTTAATATTTTGGGTACAAGTACCCCCAGGACTTGAGAAAACTGACATAGCATGATTTACTTGAAAACTTGACTAACATCCTAATACATACTACATTCATAGGAGAGTTTCATCAATCATGTAATAAGCATGAACTTATACATACATAGGGATTTCATGATATCATGCTAGTTAGACAATATTCCTTCGTCTAGGTATTTAATCAAACAAAATGTACGCATAGTACATGTAAAGCACATTATACAACAATTAAATATCATGCTTCAATTTAATTTCATCATTCAAGGGCTTAGTCATAGGGTTGCATTAATTTATGGCTATAGTAATTAAACCCACATAGAAATTATCAATAATCATGGATTAGAATCCAACTTCACATTTATCCACATGAACATGAGCAGCCAAATTATGAAAACATGAAGAAAATCCATAACTTAAGTTTTAGAAAAGGATTCTTGGACTTCATGGACGAAAGGGGTCCATGAATGAACACTATGCATACCCTAGATCGTGATTTCGTGAAGATTGATGGTGAAACCTTCCTGAAGTATACTCCTTTTTTTGTGGTGTGTATGGTTTTCTTAGTTCGGGGTCCTTTCTCTTTTGTGACCTCATTTGTGGTTGTGTATTCTGTTTATGGTCCAAAGGTTGTTTCAAACTCTTTTCTTTATCTATTTATACCACGGTAGGTGACTCTATGATTTTCAAAAGAATCTATAGGTGTGTGGGGTATCTATTGGTAATAAAGGGGTCTTGGTGGATTTGCTTGACACGATTGTGGTGGATTTTGATGTCATTTGGAAATGGATTGGTTGGACTCTTGTTATTCATCGTTGGATTGTTGAATCTGTAAAGTTTGTCTTTAGGCTCCAATGAGTCGGTTATGGAATGAGAGGGTGGTTCATTCTCTAGCTATTAAGGGAAAGGTTATATTGTATCTTAGAGTTGGGAGATTTATCCCCAAAGGGGTGTATCTATTATTATTTGGTCCGGGTTAAAGATCCTAACTTGGGAGGTCCTTCTTTGGCTTAGGTTCTGCGATGAATGAATTTCCTGAGGTCTTCTTGATGAACCTCATGGTTTCTTTACAATGGGGAGGTTGGTTTGGGGTTGGTCTTGTTTCGGACATTCATCTAAATTTCTATTCCTTCTTTATAGAATGGTTCCTATAGAGTAAAGGGGCTTGGAGGGCGATTAAGGGATATCTTAGATGAAGTTTTCATCAGTCTTAATGTTTCTCTGTGGAGTGTTTTCACTCTTGCATACATAAGGGGGATGGTTTTCCATGGGAATGGATAGGTTGTCGATGGGTGATTAAGGAGTTTAGAGTGTCCTTCTAGAGGGAGTGGACCTTATATATATATTCCATTTTACATTGGGAACTTTGCTAGTAATGCATAATGGTTAATAGATACTAAGTATTGATCTTAGAGAATAATGTTAATAAAAAGGGAGTATGTTCACTCGGGAATAGCAATGCGGGAATTGTGGAGGTAAATTGGTAGGTTTGATGAGGTTGATGGCTTGGAAAATACAATGTTGGGAGAATTGTGCCACATAGGCCGGGAGTTTAGGTTGAACTAATAGATGAGGGGTAGTCATTGGATGGTTTATGGCATGGAGCTTGCATGAATCTTTGTCCCTATACTTGTACTTTATTGTGGCATAAAATTGGTTTCTAAATTCATGGTTTTGAATATGGATTTTGGCATAATTGAAGGTTTTGACATGATTACTTATTTAACTAATTTTCCATAGATTATGATGCATTATTCATGCTTTATGAATGTTTATGAACATTTTGGGATGCATAGGAATCGTAAATGAATTTCGGGGTACTATGGATTCCCCAATGATTTGGTTCTGGTCTTGGAAATTATATGTCCTCAAATTGTTTGTGAAATTGCCAAAAAATATAATTTTGCCATATGATTTGACTGTTCTTAAATCTTTGCATTACATAAATGGTTAAGGGAACATGAATTGGTTTTGATTGAATTCAAGCGATTTTGAAAGGGACTTGGTAGCAGTAGTTTGATTTTGAATGGTTTTGTTTTAACTGGAAAGCTTATAGTCAATTTGGTCTAATAGTTTTTGCATGGCTGGGCTCTAGGTAGCATTAGGATGAGTAAGGTTTTGAGTATAGGAAAACTAAGTGCCACTAGTGTACATCCTTGGTGATACCCATTAGGGTGGAGTATTGTGCATGTAAGTATAATAGGGTAAAGGTTGAGGGTTAATCTTACGTTTTATTTCAATGATGGACTCCAAGGGAAGGTCGGGTTGTATATTCTAGTGATACTCTTCTACCTCGGTTAAGAGAGTACTCTACTAGTGTTGTGTGTATTCTTATAGAGTTTATGCCTAAGGTTCTTATTTTGCATTCACCTTATTCTTGGGATATGAGTCTTGACTCTACATTACATTACTTGTAGTATTGGTGGTTTTGTTCTTTGGTGTCCATTTCTAAGAACTCCTTTTATGGTATGGTTTGGTCGGGATGATTTTCCATTATGGTTTAGGTGGTTGTTATGAAGTATTTTATGTCTATGATGTCATGTCTTGTTTCAAGGGTCTTTGTCTTGCCTTGGTTGGCATTCTTGTACTTTGGTTCTTTAATGATTCTCTTTGTATTTGGATAGTAGTGGCTTGGGGAGCATGGTGATGTTTTGAAATGGGAAATGTAGAAGTCCCTAAGTGGGGGAGAGTCTAGGGTGACTACTAGAATTAAGGTTTCGGAAGATGAGGTAAGGTTGTTGTCATGGGAAATGGTTAGTAAAGGAATAGGTGGTGAATATCTTTGTGAATTTATAAAGGGTGCTAAATCTTTGGAGGGATAGATCATACCGTGAGTATATAGGCGGTAGGCTTGAACATTGTGATTAGTAGATACACCAATGGTCATGTTGGGTACTTAAGAAGTTTGGTAAGATGTGGTTTTATAAATCATTTTAATGGCATAATTGATGTATAGTTTTGGGTGTTCGATGATAGGTTTGGAGTTTTCATTTTAATGGTTGGATATGGGCTGTCCATGTCCTTAACTAATGGTTTTCATATTACATCATATTGGTGATGGAAGCGGAGTAGTGTTTCGGGACAGATATAAGGAGTAGAGCCCGGTGGCCTAAGTTAACTCTTTTTAGCTTTGGATAGGCTTGAACATGGAAATGGGGTATAGTTAGACTCAAGCTCTCGTAGTGAGGCATCTCAGTAAATTCTAAGTTGAAATGGACTTTCTCTTTAGCATGAGTCCATTCATCCAGTAAATCCATGTGGTTGTGTGGAGGCAAGGTATGGACGGTCCTTCGTTGGTTGGTTCCTTTTGAGGGGTATTGGTATCTTGGATCCTTTTTTCTTTAAGGGTGTCTTGATGAGGATCTTGGATTGGTAAGTTCATCGATTGCGAATGGAAGGTGTGGCTTCGGAAAAGGTTCCATGGTGAAACCAAAAGTCCGAGAAAACCATTTAAGATGCGGGAGGGGACATGGAGTCTAAGGATCCGTATTGGCTCTTCATTCCAGAAATTCATGCGTAAGGTGTGTTCTTCAACACAACTTTTTTTCTTAATTGGTTAAAGGTGACGAATGATTCCTCTTGCATCTTAGTTTTTTAACTTAGTTAGAGGTCGGAATAAAAGTGCTGGGATGTAAATCGTGCTTAGGTTATGTAATAATCTTCTCATCTTGGCTTATCTTCTTGACCTCTATTTTGGTTTAAGGAAATTTTGATAGGTGGTAATGTGATATCTCATGCTTATTCTTACCCTTACCCATCATTCGAGGATGAATGATCCTAGTAGGAGAGACTGAAACACTCCAAGTCTTAGACCCTTGCAAATTTTCCTTTGGTTTTGGACTCACTAGGCTTGGTACGACTCAAGGGTACCATTTGTACCCTTGGATATGAGTTAGGGGGAGGCTTGGTGGTTCAATCGTACACCAGGCAGTGTGTTTAGTATAGCTACTTCCCAAGATATGACTCGTCCTGGTATGAGTCGTATAGGAACATACGAGTGGTGCAAGGCAAGTCGTATGGTGTTTGTTTTAGTTATATTATGAATCTGCCCATGGTACGGTTGGTGGGTACGATTTGGTGTACCATTCGTACCCTTAGGCACGAGTTAGGAAGGTGTGAGTCATATAGAAACCAGTAGGTAGGGTCTTGGCAAGGTCTTTAGTATGAGTTGGGGTACCACTCGTACCCTAGAATGCGGATGGTAATGTTAAGTCGTACCCCTGGATGTGGCTTGTTTTTAATTATAAGTCAAGGGTAGTCCAAACATTTCCTACTTCAAAACCCTTATGTTCTCACATTGAATAACCCTTGGTGGCCTTTCATAACATTTGTTAAAGGATTAAAACACTTTAAATACTCTCTCAAACTCACTCTTGAAAGCTTGGAGGCTAGGATTTCTCAAGTGTTCTTCAAAGGGATCAAAGGTCAAGATTTCTTCCGTGAATCTTCAAGTATAAGGCATGTTCTCTTCCCTCATTGTTAGTTTCAACTAAAGGCATGGTTTTTATGAATGGTTTTCATGGTTTCATTGTTGTATGATTTTGGTTTTCAAATATGATCTTGGGGTTTTGATTATAAATGATTGGTTATGGTTTTTTATGGTTTTAATTATGCTTTTATATGCATTAATGGTTGTTTTGGATACTCAGTTGCATAAGAATGGTTTAATGGTAATTGAAATTGGTTTTGGTTACATTATGCCCCCAAGGTGTTTGACAAAATGCCTAGGAGAATGTTTTCATTGTATTAATGTATTTTTAGTGGAACTCTTACTTGTTTTAACTTAATAAAAGAACTCAAATGGTTTAGATGGTTTTGAAAGGTTGATAACTAAATGATAATGCTTATTAGTACATGGGAGTCTCCCAAGTGGTTTAATATGGAAAATTGAAGGGTACATGGGAATCCCTTAATCCGTAAATGGATGGCTATGGACATTACTTGCAAGTTATAGTCGATATGACGATACCACTACTAATGGCCTTGGTTAATAAATGGAAAATAGTTTGGTTGTTTGGAAATGGTTTTAATTAGGCAATAATTACGGGGGAGTGATTAGGGGTGGACATTCGGTTTGTTCGATTTGATTGTTGAATATCGGTTCGGTTTTTCAATTTTCGGATTGACAAAAATGAAAATCATAACCAAACCAAAATTATTTCGGTTTGGTTCGGTTTTTACAAATTTGGTTCGATTATTCGGATTTTTATTTCGATTTTAAAGATTAAAGTAGTGAGCATTTAAAATTGATGATTTTTCTAGAAAATAATCTTTTTTTTTTCAAACCTATTTTTCATTCTCAAATATAATTAATTCAACACGCATGAAATAACCATAAATATAGACCTCGCTGAGTCATCACCGTTGGCGTGACAACAATGGCCGCACTAGGCAACGACTGGCAACGGCAGTGACGAACTGAACAAATGAACTGAGAAAACGACTTTCGTTGGCGATGTTGAATTTTAAATGAACTGACGAACTAAGGATGGTTGAGCGTCGTTGTAGCCTTTACATTAATGTTAGGGTCTAAAGCAAAGCAGTATATTAGGATTTAGGGTTACTAAATGATTATAATTTATATATTTATATGTTATATCAGATTATATTATATTTTTAGTATATTTACATATATAATCAATTTTATATATATATTATAATATATTATTTATATAATTTTAGTTTTTCGGTTTATCCGAATTTTTTTTTGTAAATCCAAAAACGAAACTGTTTAACCAAATTTCTAAAATTTGAAACTGAAACCAATCCAAAAAAAATGAAAAACAAACCAAAAATAAATTTTGATTCGATTTTTCAGTTTTTTCGGTTTAAATCAAAATATGCCCAGCCCTAGTTGTGATAGCCAACCGTGAAGGTGTGAGTCTAATGGATAGACACTGGAAACTTGTGTTTGCAGACATGAGGATGGCCTTGGTGTGGGGTACATGGGAATCCTCTATTACATGTATATATGTATCATATAGAGAGACGGGTACACGAGAATCCCCTACTCATATGGTATCTCTGGTTCGTGCGGCTACACGCATCAGGGCTTGTTCAGGGGGTTAAACTGGACTCATATATCCCGTGGGTGATTTTATGACGATTAAGCTCACATGTCCAGGTTAATGATTTCAAATGCATGCTAAACCCGGTTCCCCTTCCCGGCATGGTATTATATATATATATATATGGTATGTATATATATATGTATGTATGGTTGTATGCATATGGTTGATGTACTTGATTCTATCAAATGATATTATTTTATCCTTATCCCGAGTTCATACTAGCGTTCACCCGCTAACTCATCTTCGGGCGGCTGTATACCCACACTATGCAGGAATCGATCGTTCTACTCCTCCTACATAGTGATTGACTCTAGGATCAACATTTGGACTGAAGTGGTGAGCTTCCATCTTTCCAGAAGGTTCCATTTCGCGTTATGGATATTTTTAGATACTCTGGTTTATTTATGTATCTTGGTTTTTGGCTATAGTCGGGTGCATGTCCCGATTAGGTACTCCTTGGTCGTTCTAAATTCTTTGTATGGACAACGGTGGACTTGGATATGGTATGGATTGTTTATGTCACATATTTATACATATGTTGGATTGTTATTATACTTGGTTTAGGTTTATGGTTTCCGCATTGGTTTGGTTGGTTATTGGGTGGTTGGACTTGGTTGGGTTGCTCTCGTTTATAGATTCATCCCAAAGTCGCCACACGGATAAATACGTTATCTTGTTATATGTAAGGAATTCAGCCGACTCAAGGTATGCATTTGGTGGTTGGGTTGGGTAATGGGGGCGATTCCCGATCCTGGTTGGTATTGAGATTGTCCTTTACGACAAGGCCCTGGTTCGGATCGTGTCACAAAGTTTATTTAAAGAAATATTTCTATTTCATACAGATATGGGCACTCTCCATTAGCTACTTAATCTAAATATTTTAAATATTAGCTACACTTGGTAATAATGACTTGATGTTTCTCACTCCACGCAATTTTTCCTTAAAAAATTTGACCTCAGACTGTCAAATTTTAACCAATGCGCAAGTCCCAATAGTCATAATTAACTGGGTTGGTCCGATCTGATTAACCCGATACTATTCATGATAAGACAATACCGATTTTGGGTTACGAAATTACATTTATAGACCCGTGTTGATTCGGTCAGGTATGGGTGGCCATCTGAGTTGAGCCCCTTAATAGTGGGTCAATCTAATTTGGGTGAAAATAGAATTTGTTCGATCCAATTTTGGGTCGGCTCGGGCCGATTAACACCTTTAGGGTGAACATTGTATTCGGACAGTATTTCTAAATTCAGATTTGATAATCGCTAATTGAAAGTAAATATACGCTAATGAATTTTCAAATCAAATTTTGATACGGTAAATCAAGTTTCGACACGCTAATTAAACAGTTACTTATTAAAGATAAAGATATTTTGTCGAATATATGTTTATAATTTGTCCAACATTTAACATTTTAGCTTTTAGAGAACACACATTTAGAGGTTAAATCGTCACTCACGAGTTTTGTCAAAATTTTTTGCCTATAACCATATCGAATAAGGTTACTCATTCATAGGGGTGGCAAAATAGATAAATAATAAGGTTATCCGTCCGTTTTATTCATGTTAAATGAGTTGGGTATCCAACCCATTTAATAGTGGGTCAAATATGGGTCAACTCATATTATCCATTCTAAAATATAGATAACTCATGCGTATCCACTAATTACACTCTCCTTAAAGTATTACGTATGTGAAATGTATCAACCTCTAAAGTATGCTTATTAAAGGTGTGTTTAGAATGAAGTAAAAAAAATTATTTTTTAAAAAATATATTTTTTTCTTAATTTTTAATTTTAAAAAGAAAAAAACATTGACCTTTTCATTTAAATTATTTGAACCACCCTTTTTATCTTCTTTTTTTTAAAAAAAATAATTTTTTTATATTCGTTTTCTTTTTTTTCTCTCTTTTTTTTATTTTTATTTTTTTATTTCTTTCTTTCGCTTTTTTTCTCTCTCTTCTATCTCTAACTTTTATTCCTCTTTATTATTTTTTTGTATTTTTCCTTTCTCATTTTGTTTTTCTATTTTAACTTTTTCTACTTTTGAAAAATATTAGTACGTCGAGCATAAAAAATACAATAATCGTTTATTGTATTTGTATGTGTACCATCATTTATATTTTTATATTTGTTGATATAATTGTATTTGTATTTTATAGTTTGCATTGTTTGTATTTTAAAAAAATTAAAAAATAACTTTTTGAAGTATTCGTTGAAACAAATGATAAATTATACATTTCACGTCTAAACTATTCAAATAAAAATATTAAATTTATTTAAAGTGTATTGTATGATACAAATAAATATAAAACACAACAACAACGAAAAAATGAGAGGAGAAAATGCGAAAAAAGAAGATGGCAACAAAGAATAAACGAAACAAAAAAAAATAAAAAGAAAATACAAAAAGGGGAAAAAAGATGACAAAAAAGAAAAAATGAAACAAAACGAAAAAATAAAGAAAAGAAAAAGAGATGAAAAATTGAAAAGAAAAAAAAAAGAAACGATGAAAAGAAAAAAATGAAAAATGAGAAAGAAAAAAACAAAAAGGAAAAAGGAAAGAAAAAAAAGTTGTAAAAGAAAAAAAAATTAAGGGAGAAATAAGTGAGAGAGATTATGGATTGTATTTATTTAGCAAGAGAGACTATGGATTGTAACTAATTGAAACTTAGGCTAAATTAAATAATTAGAAGTTTATGTTTGTTAAGCAATATAGTTTTTCTTGTAATATAGGAGTAATTTTGTCTTTACATAATAAGAATTAATGGATAATATGGATATCTATATTATCCATTGGGTTTATCCATTTTATCCATATCAAATATGGGTCGTGTCGAATATTTTATCCATTTTCAGATGATTCACTTTTGATCCATCCATATCCGACTAGATCCGCCCGTTTGCCACCTGCAAATATTGTGTTCCATATATATATGCTAGTTAATCTATAATTTTAGATAAAGCATTATCAACACAAAGCTTTAATTTCATATTATCATATTAGAAGTGAAATTTATAATCTTCTTCAGTACTCCTATATACTTATTAGATTGTTTATTGTAAGTTATAGCAACATTTTTCAATAATTATTGAATTAAAGAAATAATTGCAAGTTATAGCAATTTTTTTTTAAATGTATTTTTTAAAATAATAAAAAAATATTTTTATAATTAATATTCACATTATCTACTTATTTATAATCTTTAATATTTATCTCTCTTCATTAAATCTTTCGATAATTATGGCAAGTGTTATCAATAATCATCTTCTTTTTTTATTATTAAGTTACAAAATTTTTTCTTAAATTAAGGAGTAAAATATGGTAAAGATATTTTTTTACATTAATACATGATATTTGATATTTTTTAACTTTATTAATTAAGTTACTATTCCAATACTGACACGATTTTTCACTGCCACTTTATTGATAAAAGATTTCTCAATCAATAATTTACTTTCTTTACCATAAATTGAGTTTTTCTCTTTTTTTTTACTACTGAATGATATAAGTCTTGCGTATGAAGTTGAGTTTTCCGTCATATAATCCTTCTTTGGGATTCAAAGTTGCTTCATTTTAGTGTTGTTTTCTTCTTGTTGTTTTTTGTTGAGTCATGTCTGGAAAGTGCAAATCTGATTCTACTCCAAATAGGAAGAGCTTCTTACATGTTATATTTATATGGAATCAGTATAATGATTCAAGAAGTTGGTATAGAAGTCGAGTTTTACCAAATATTATATGTTAGTATTTATTTTAGTGTATGAAATAAATATACAAACTTGTATTTTTTGAATTATGATATTCTAATCAGGTGTTATCAATCTACATACTCATTTCATTACTACATAAAGTAGATAAATTACCTACAAGATTCTCAATAACATATATTGTCAAAGACCCAATCTTTGAAACAATATATTACGTGATGCCTAAAATATCATACTACATACTAAATTAATTCACTGCTACAACCATTTGATATTAATTTAGATACTATTTTCATAATATGTGAAACAACTAATCACGTCATGAAATATCTTTCTTAAATACTCTTTTCATACAATACGAAACAACTAATCACATAATATGGGACATCTAGTTATATATCTTTTTCATACAATACTAATTTTTATACCTCTTGAATACAATACAATATAATCAATGTGCATTTTAATTGTAAAATAAAAATAACTAATCACATCATGTTTAATGGTTGAATTGATAGATTTTCTATATTCGAATGATTATTGCTTGGGCTCTAAAGCAATTATATGAATATAGATCTTTTATCGAGTTCCTTTAGTTGAATGTAAATTGCTTTCATCAACAATGAATTCAACACCACACTATTACATCCATAGTCATATCCTTCAACGTTATACACAATGGATACTTAATGAAGAAATTTCAATTCACGTTTTCTTGATCCAAATATACCTGCACACCAGTATGCAATCACATTGGTCAAGTCATTGTATTGTGTTTTTTAATAATAAATAATTTCTTCGAATCTGATATTTGTATATGTACTTTTTAAATCAGTATAAAATAAATAAAATATAATAAAATCTTGAAATTACATGTGACATTTCAGTTTCCACCATATTGTGTTATGATTGAATGTAAATTATCACCATCCACATTATGAGAAAATCATTTTGTCTTTTTCAATTTTTTTTCGTTTTGAATAACTTCAGATTCAATTAAAATACTTAAGTCAGTATCATAATAGAATTTTTTGCGGTAAATATCAAAATTATTCAAGAGATTATGATTGAATTCATAAAAAAATACTCGTGATATCCCGTCTACCTCCATGTTGTGTCATGATTGAATGTAAATTATCACCCTCCATGTTTTCACGCAATCGATCTGTTCAATTTTTTTTGGATAATCGTAATTTCAATTAAAATACGTTAGTCAGCATTTTAATCCAGTTCAACACCTTAAATAACACCCTTAATTGAGAGATTTTGTGTTTTAATTAGTAGATTTTGTTGATTTGTTGAAGAAGGCTATTGTTGGAGAAGAAGAAGTTGCTTTAAAATCGTTTGAGATAAATTAGGGGTGATTGACATTCTTTAGTAACTATCATATATTTCAAAGCGTATATTTTTTTACTAAAAATAGAAAACACGTTTTTGAAAATCAAAAATTCTATTTTTATTATTATTTTTAAAAAAAAAACTTGTTATAAGTTGCAATCTAGAAAAAATTGCTATAACTTGCATTAAACAATCTAATGTTTTATATTTAAATTTTTTTTTTTCCTAATTTAATCTATTGTTATCACTGTCATTTATACCTTATCACCTGATGCCCATTTGGCATATGGGTTTGATCCACCTTCTTTATTTTTTTGTTCATTTAATTTCAAAACAAACAATACATATATCATTAAACACAGTTTCACTCATACCATAAAACATTGGCATATCCTTGAGTACTTGATTTAGATCATGCGAGTCTTTATACTTCTTCAACTCATTAAGGATCGTTTGATAGAGTGTATTAAAAGTTTAATACATGCATTAGTAGTACCATGTTTGGTATCATATTTTTTACCATGCATAACTAATACTTGTACTAATTATATACTCTATTGTTTATTGAGGTGTGTATTAGTAATACACACCATTTTTCATGTATTAGTAATGCAAGACTTTCAACTCATGTATTAATTTATTAAAGGAAAAATGCGCTATTGGACCCCTGTACTATGTCAGTTTTGTAAGTTGGACACTTCTACTCACATGTTTGTCATGTGGACCCTTAAACTCATCAAAAAGCAATATTTCGCACCCTTTGAACGTTGACCTTGCCTATGTGGCAAGGTCATGGTGACTAGGACAAAGAGAGTGTAACCACGCCTAGGGGTGCGAGTGGGGGTCAATTTTTGGTCACTTTTACATTAAAATAATTTAAAAAATAAAAATAATATTTAAATTTTGAAAAAAAATTAAAAGGGTCCCTTTTTTCCCTCCATCTTTTTAAATTTAAAAATATTTTTAAAAATTTTAAAATAATTTAAAAATATTTTTAAAAAATTAAAAATAATTTTAAAATTTTTTTAAAAATTTAAAAATATTTCTAAATTTAAAAAAATTAAAAAATATCATTTTTTCCCTCCATTTTTTTAATTTAAAAGTATTTTTAAAATATTTTTTCCCTCCCCACCCTACCCCAGCCCGACCCCACCCCCACACCCCCCAGCCTGTCCTTTGTTTTCCTTCATCCTTTTTAATTTAAAAATATTTTTAAAAATTTAAAAATAATAAATTAAAAAAATATTCCCACCCCAACCCCTCTCCATCCCCTCCCCACCCCACCCAGCCTCCTCCACACCCACACCCACACGCACAGCCCCTCCTGTTTTTCCTCCATCCTTTTTAATTTAAAAATATTTTTAATATTTTAAAAATAATAGATTTTAAAAAAAATTCCCACCCCCTCTCCAGCCCCCCCCCCCCCCACCCCAGCCCATCTCCCCCCCCCCCAGCCCGTCCCCAGCCCACCCAGCCCCACGTAACACCTCTCCCTTCCCCGGCCCCCCTCCCAACCCAACCCATCCCCATCCCCACGCAACCCCTTCCCCAGCCCCCCACCTTACCCAACCCCCTTCTTTCAGCCCTCCACCCTACCCAACCCCTCCCCAACCCCCACCCTACCTAGCCCCACGCAACCCCCTCCCCCAGCCCCCACCCCACTCAATCCCTCTCCCAGCCCCTCACCCCACCCCAGCCCCACCCAGCCCTTCCCTCCACAATTAATTTAAATTAAATATTTTAAATATGTAAATCATATTTAAATTAATTAATTATTAAAGTAAAATTTATTTATTTTAGGTAAGAATTTTAAATTTTATAAATTAATTAACTTAAAATTTAATTAATTTAAATGAATTAGTTAGTTAAGAATTTTAATTAATTAATTTTTTACTAATTTAAATTTAAAATTTAAATTAATTAATTAAATTAATTTTAATATTTAATTAATTTTAATGTAATACTTTTTTTATTATTTTTTTATTTTAAAAATGATTATTCAAATTTTAAAAGCATGATTATTCAAATTTTTCTACAATTTATAAAAAAATTGATTTAATTAAATTAATTTTAATATTTAATTTGGTATGTAGCATTTTAGAAATGACTTGAAATTTAATGTAATACTTTTTTTATTTTTTATTTTTTATTTTTTTAAAATGGCGTGGCAGATGACGTGGCATGTGTGGCAGATGACGCGGCAGATGACGTGGCACACGTGACAGCTGATGTGGCAGCTGACATGGAAGAGTGTATTAGACTCTCCAAAAAAGTGTTTAAAATGTAGTTTTTTTGTGGGTTCAGGAGTCCAGATGACAAATATGTAAGTAGAAGTGTTCAACTTACAAAACTAACATAGTACAGAGGTCCAATAGAGCATTTTGCCTTAATTAAATAACATTACTACCCCTTAAATTATTTTTCCTCCTTCTTTTCTCACCATATCACATCCCCTATTCCTTTCCCACCATATTCAAAAAATGCTCTCTCAATTTTTGTACTCTACCATGGAAAAGAGGTTGTTATTTGATGAACTTGTATGAGATACAACAAAAAGGGTTCATCCGAGAAGAAATTCTCTATATAATTACCACAGTAAGTTTACATTGTATTAAAGTCCTCAAATTTGTTCTTATATATGTTGGACGATATTCTTGGACATTTAACTGCAACTTGCTTGCTATAGAAACTTTAAAATGTTAATACCAAGTATTATTACTCATAAAGTTCAAAGTATTTAGGATGATTGTTTCAGTATTTACATTCTTATTTCTTGTAATTTTCATTCTTATTTCTTGTAATTTCACTTTGAAATAGGAATTTATTCGAGTTTTGTTGTTTGTACACCTTGAAAATAGATTGTACAAGGAAGGTTGAAGGAAGGGCAATTCAGTAAAAAGCATATTTTTATAAAAATTATATAAATATATATTATCTTTAATACATCAAACCAAATGCTATGTAAAAAATAATGTATGTGTAACTAATACCAGCATTGTTAATACTTGCATTAATAATACAAGCATTACTAATACACTATATTTAGCATTATTCTTATACGCTCTATCAAACGACCCCTAAGGGGTCGTTGTAGAATGCATTAGATAAAAAACTGAATGTATTAGCACTATGTATTATTAATAAGGGATTAGCTCCTCTCCATTTCTCTTATTTCCATTTTCTCCAAGTTCCTATTTAGATGTATGACACCTATGCTACTTAAATATCAAAGGTATAGATTAATTAATCTTCTTAACCAAGAAAGTATACTAATTAACCATAATTAAAAGAAAGAGATGTTGGTATTTTAGTTTTCCAATTTTGGTAAGAAAATATTCATCTTTCAAAATTCTAATATGGAATGAAATTACTTCAATTAAACAACATTAAACTTTTGATATAAAATAATTTCTTCCATTGTTTTATTACAATGAGTTACGACTTAAATATTCTATCTATTTTTTATTTTATTTTTTGAAAAAGTTAATCTAACAAAAAAAATTATTTTATATTTTTTTGATATTTTTGATGGCAAAGTAATTTTCAATACTTTTTATTTAATATCTAGATGCTCTGAAAATTAAATTTTATGATTTATAATTTTTTTCTTCGTAAAATAACTTATTTAAATGTTGATTTGAATTGGCAGAAATTTAGTCTACAAAGAATTGTTTTTTAAAAAGTTATGAATAGAAAAATCAAGTTATGTATAACTAACAAAAATCATTTATTGTGATGCTAAAAAATTGCTGAAATATTTTTTTTAAAAAGCTAAAATGGGATTAACTTAAAGAGACTTAAATGATAGCAATATATATCTTTTTAATCATGATTAAGGCATTAGATTACTTAAAAATCTATAGCATTAATATTTAAATAAGACAAGTGTCATAAATCTAAAGGTCAACTTGGGAAAAATGGAGAGATGAGAAATGGAGAGGAGCTAAATCCTATTAATATCTTATTTGATACTTCAATTTATGTATTCTATTATGTATTAGGCTTTGCATAATTAATACATGAGAAACCTTAGTACTCCATTCATTCTTTTTTTAGTTCCTCCCTCTTTTTAGGGTTAAACAATACAAATTTTGACCAGCATTTAAGATGTATTTTTTAGGGGTGTCAAAATGAATTCCAATTGAGCTGATCCGTCCAATCCGTTCAATGTTTAATGGGTTCGGTTCAAGATAATTTAATATTGGGTAAATCTCAATCCATTAAGACCCAACCCTTTTTTAAATGAAAAAAATTCGTAAGTAGCAAACTTAAGCCTATATTTGGGAGTTTCAATGCAACTGTTTTGTAATTACATAATATAGCAAGTTACATTTTGTATTTTAGGCAAAATTTACTACCGAAATACATATACAAATGAAATTTACTGCCTCTTTTTTCCTCAAATCAATTGAGTTAAATAAGGAATAATGCTTGAATAACTCCATGCATTTAAAGGTGAGGATTTCTTTTCATAAATACTCTTATTAAAGGATTTTTGCTTAAATTACATAACTAATAAATTTATATCAGTTAAGATTTTTACAAAAATTACATAACTGATTATTTCTTTAATGATTAAGATTTTTGCTTTTCCATAAGAGACATATATATCTATATTCCACATACATATTCCAAAAATATATAAAATACATAGACATACAGATCTGTATATGTATTTACAATACAAATATACATATATATATCTTCATATGTGTTTACATATACGTATCTGACTATTATGTATATTACTATTAATAACTATATATAAGGGAGAATCTCCCTTTTTGGTAGTCCTCGCAAATTTTTTTGGTGCAATTAGATAGCCACACATGTTTATTGTTTTTTCTATACATGTTGTTACATTTGTCCTTATTTACTATTTTATAATATTTTTATTTGGATAATTAAACTATACTTAGTATTTTTTAATAAAATTATTATTTATAAGTATTTTCTTATTTCTTATTAGATTACTTGTTCTTTTTTACTTATTTCTTATATTAAAAATTAATGATTTTTCTTACTTATTTATTTTAGTAAATTACAAGATTTATAATTTCTTTTTATATTATGGTTATTATTATTACTAAGTAATTACATAAAGTATTAGTAGTCAAATTTAAATTTTTAAAATATGATTAATAAGGATAACTTTATATGTTTTACTCTTAATATATTAAATTTTTAAATTTTTTGTCAAGCCAAAGAAAGAAGTAGAAATGAATTGAGAGAGTACCCTCTTCGCTCCCTTTTCATTTTGCTTGACCCTTATACTAAAAATAAAATTTTTATGTATTTATTATTTTAGAAAATAAAGAGAGGTTTATTATTCTCTTCCAATATTACTCTTATCATTAAATAACTATACAACATAAAAAATGTCAATCATACATTTTCAGAATATAATTATCGAGATAAATAAACAAACTTCTATTAAATAAAATGAAAAGATAGAGTTAATATTTATTTTTCTACATTTTAGTAAAATTTGTGCAACTTTGAAAGTACAACCTCATTTCAATCAGAGCATATATTATTTTTTAATAATACTTATTCCCATTTTGGGTGTGTTTGGTACAAATATATTTTTTTAATGAAAAACTTTATTTTTAAAATGTTTTTCAAAAAATTAGTGTGTTTTCTTATTTATTTTCTTATATTTGGTATGTACGTAAATTATTATTTTAAAATTATTTATATATAATTTAGATAAGTATTATGAGAGGTTGGGTGTGGGGTGGCGGGGATGGAGCTACCGATAGGGGTGAAGACAAGGTATATCGAAGAGCGAAGGGCTCAACGAATGTGAAACGTGGAATATAATTTTCCTACTTCCACGAAGTCATTTTTATAAATCTAAAAAGACATATTTTTCTAGAGAAAATATTTTTTTTCTAAAATTTATCAAATATGATTTTTTTTTTAAAAAAAAAAACATGTTGGACACACTATTTATTTTTAAAAAAAATTGAATTCTATGTCTATTCGCATTTGCTAATTATCCTTATACTTCATTTCCCATAAATAAAGTCTTTTAAAAGTTATCTAATTATATAACAAAAAACTGTAATAATCATAATGACTTACCAAATAAGACATAGTTAACATATCACTAAATTAAATTAATTATGTAATAGAAAAATGTGACTTGAGTCATACTTTTTCTAAAATTAAATTTTATATTTCTTATCATTAGCTTGGGCCCGGGCTTAGCACGGACCTTATGCAACTATTATATATAAAAGGCAATCCAAGTACTTTGGTAGTCCTTACAAAAGTTTCTAACTTAATTTTAATCTTTTCAATTAATTACTTTTATGTCATGATTTTATCTTTTATAGTAATTTGATTAATTTCTTAATCCTATAATATTGTGTCATTTGGTTGATACAGATGAAGTTACTTTGTCTTCTTTCTTGCTATATGGACCTTTGCACTTGGTGCATGTGTCATAGTATGCGAAGCAATTTTTAAGTTTTTTTTTATAATTTTAATTATTTAATTAACTATTTAAAAATAAAATAATTGAGAGTAGGGCAAGGTAAATTAGGGAGGAGATTATAAAGCAAAAAATTAAATATTTACCATCAAAGTGAAGTTTAGGTAGTTAATCAATTGAAGCATTCAATTTTCCATATCGTTTAACTAATTGATAAATCATTTTTAGATTCTTCCATTATAATATTTTGTTTCTCATACTTATATATTATTTAATCAAGTCAATTGCAAAATATAAATGTCAAATATCCTTTAATTAATTTATTTATTAAATTATTTGTACTTCATGCTTTATGAAATACAAGACCAAAAAACTTGAGTTTTTTTCATTGCTATTCACAAGACCAAAAAAATTTAATTTGACTATCTTTTGTTAAATTTTTTAATCAAAATTAAATATTTAATTAATTTTTGTAAATGAAAATGGCCTTAAAGAAATTAATATTTTATATGAACTTTTATTTAAAGTAGTTTAAGGAAAAAAAATTTGATCGTGGAAAATTTTTTTCTGTTGCAAGAATAATTCATCACTTTTTTCTTCTTTCTTAGTATTAATCTTTAATAATTTATTTTTAATAAAGAGTTTTGTACAAATAGCGTGGGGATGAAGAAAAGGGGGAAAACGGGGTTAAAATTAGTTATTGTAGGAGGTTATACTTTATTTCTATTGAATTGAGTATGGTTCTGATGTATTTTTTAATTATCTTTTATAAATTGAATAATATTTTTGTGGACAACTTTATCCACGGCTTTTAAAAATATCAAACATATTTCATATATTGAAAATTAAAATTATTAATAAAGTTAAAAATTAAGGTAATGATATGAATTAAGATCAAATTATTTTAAAAAAAAATTGGGTCAATTGCGAATCAATATTTTTAAGGATCAACTATAGAGAGAGAATCAATTGACTCTCGATGTTCATTTTAGTGAGCTTAATTTTTTTTCTTAATTTAGTATAAAATTACGCTTAAAGCACTACATTTAACTGGAATGAATTCTTGTCATGTGAAATTATAAATAAAATCATATATTTTTCATCACACACAAGAAGAGTTGAGTAAAAAAAATTGATCCACTTGATGACTTTCATCCTCATCTTCCTGATTGTAAAGATAAAATTGAATTGAGAAATTAAAAAAGAAATTAATTATATACTCATAAATTACGTTTAATGACCTTTCAATATCTCATTCATTTTAATAAATTTGAACAATTATATGTGCATTTAAAATGCTACACAAAAATGATAAGTGATAAAGAAGTGATAGTGACACTATAAAATATTTATTTATCCAACTAAAATTTAAAATTAATCCAAAATTTTATTTTCATCTTTTATGTGGGATAATATTAATTTAATTAAAAAGAATACTTTTTTAATCCTCACAAGAAATTTGTGAAGCTTTAATAAACTTGTAAGGACACATTGAAGAAAAGAAACATCTACAAAAAGTATTTTATTGAGTCTGATTTTTAATTATTTAATTTATCATAAATCATACAATAGCTTCAAGCATCAAATATTTTTATATTATTCAAATATTGTATTATTTTAAAAAAAAATGAATTAACCAATGTAAAGTTTAATTGAGAAAAAATAATGAAATTAATCATGCATAAGGCAAAAATCAATTTAGATCGTTAAAGGCTTTCATTCAAAAACTTTTAATAAATAAAAGGAGAAAATTTTTCGTGTGTGCATTTGTTTGAAAATTAAAAGGACTAAAATATACCATAAGAAAAATTGTTATTTTTAACTTATAAAAGTTTTTACTCCCTCTGTTTTAATTTATTTGTTTGGTTTTGACTTAACACAAAATTAAAGAAAAAGAAAAGAATATTTTTGAATTTTATGGTTTTAAAGTAAAAATATATAGAAAGTACCAATATATTTGTTGATTTTGTTATCTTAAAATGTCATGTGGAAAATTGAAATTAACCCAAAAAAGAAAAAAAAAAATAAAACAAACTAAAGAATAGAACAAAAGATGAAACAGATGTATAATTTAACATTTTAAGAATACTGAAAAATAATCGAATTAGACCGTTAACTAATATATTTATAACCTAAAAAAAATTACAAATATAAATGTTAATGTAGTTTGGGCCCGGGCTTAGCACAGGCTAAATAACACTAGTATATGCATACATGATATAAAATCTCTATTATAAAAAAGGACAACTATATACATACACATATAGATAATCAAAAATACATAAAAAATACAAAAAGGACAACTATATATATACACATATAGATGATCAAAAATACATAAAACATTCACATGCCTAAAAATATATATATATATAGAACAAGATTTTTATACACACACACACACACACACACAAATGAGTACCCATTAGCAAATAAATACATACAAATAGATACATATGTTATCTTCTAAAAGGACATAGGACAATGCAAATACAAATTCAACATTGTTCAAAAATACATATCTAAACTTCATACACATATACAATAAAAAATACAATACAAATAACTCTTCATCTTTAACTTCTTCCGAATCATATTCAGAGGAGTTTTCAACATCAGGACTTAAAATTTTGTTTGATTCTCCAATTTCTTTTGATTTTCTTTTTTTTTCTCAAATCTTTGCATTTTTTGGGGAGGGGGAAGGGGGTTAGAGATGAAGATTTTCTCAATTCTTTTTATTTTATAATTTTTGCCATCTTCTCCGGATCATTACGATAATTCGACCTCACATCTTCTATGCTCACTGATTTCTTCGACTGTATGGACGTAGAAACCACTTTAAAATCTTCATCTTGTGTTAGTACAAGATTAAATGATGATGAATTATCAGAAATTAAATTAACAGGTGGTATACCTCTATTTGAACTTCTATAAGATGTGCGTTCTGCTATTAGAGCAGACTTCCACAATCATACGATAAAAAATTTGCAAAAATAAAAAGAAATGCAAGAGAAAAAAATATAAAATATATAGAATATATGGAAGAGATAACATACAATAACTGTAATTTGATAATTATCTTATTTGATGGAGCATGATATTTATCTATAATATGAGAAAAACATGAGAAAAGGTAAGAACTTGAAATAGAATCCGCAAAATAAGCGCTATTTGAAAAAGAAAAAAAAAGTAAAGTAAGATTAGAGAGAGGTAAAATGTTAGAGTAAAAATAGGAGAAGTTACCAAGAAACACGTGTGTGTGGAGTGTCCCACTAAAAAATGTTATTTTTTCTATAAAATGTAATTTTGTGAAAATGTTGCTATTTATCACAATTATGGTCTTAAGTTTAAATGAGCCTAATTCAATCTCCATATCAACCCACTTAATAGAAAAATAACTTTCTTAATGAAAGTAGGAAAAACAAGTGAGAATGTATCCTCTCACTCTCAAAATCACCCACCGCACCCCAACCCCACTACACCTCAAGCTTATCCCACCACCACCCCGCCTTTATTAAATAAATTATTTTTATTTGTTAAAAAGTTTTTTGTAAATCTTTTCTTTTGCCTCCATCCCACCTCGTCCTCATCCCCATCCCTACCCCGGACCCCCACCTCCAAAAATTAATTTTTTTTAAAAAAAAATAAAAATCTTTTCTTACCACATAGGCTAAACCGCACCCCCTTCCCCGCATCCCATACCCCTTCTCAAAAAAATATTTTTTAAAAAATAAATAAATAAATTTCTTTTTTGTAAAAAAAATTAAATCTTACACCAACCACCATTTTCCTCTACCCCCCCCCCCCCCACCCTCCCACCCCCACCCGCACCCCTCCCCTATATGACATACCCTTTCCCCCCAAAAAATAATTTTTTAAAAAAAATTATTATTATTTATGAAAAGAAAACTCTTACCTCAACCCTCATCCCTCCCCCCGCTCCCCCCTCTCCCACCACCACCACCACGGCATATCTCTTCCCCAAAAAATTATTTAAAAAAAATTCTTACCTCAACCCCTATCCTAAAACCCATCCCTCCTAACCCCCGATCCCACTCCCTACCCACCAGCCAACTTCCCAATTCCATCAAAATTTACTTTCTTGGTTTGGATTTACAAGGGATAAGCATCATACCTCATTTTAACACGGGTCAAACAGAGCCGCAACATATTGAAAACCTCTAAATAAAATTAAGGAAGTCGTCACCTAATTAGTTCTACAGTGAATTAGGACATCGATTATAAAATAAGTGATCTAAAATAAAGACTTCATTTTAAGATCTATGAACTTAACAAATTCTAGGTAAGGATTCTGCTTATCCTAAAGGGAAGGGGTTAGGTACCCTAAAAGATCCACTAACTACGGTTAACCAGCAAAACTTAGATTAGATATGAAAATCAAATATTAAAATAAGAAAAAATATAAATAAGGTATAAGAAAAAAAATATTTGTCTCTTATAAGATATAATATATGCTAATTATTTATAAGAAAAAGGTTAGAAAATATTTTAGAACACCCTTGCCATAAATCTGGTTTTGAAAAATTATCGAAATAATTTTTTTTATAAAACCCTTTTAAAATGATGCAATCGTTTCAAATGATTTCATAAAAAGCAAAAAAAAAATTAATTAATTGAAAAATTAAACAAATGAATTAAAATAATTTCTTTATTCAAAAGATGGCTGTTTTGCTATTTTTTTTTAAATCAAAATTTATAAAATAAGTTAATTATCCTACATTAAATGAATAAAAATATAGTTGTTTAAATCTCTAAAGGCTTGAGAATTTCCTTATCTTTTTATTACGAAAAGGAGCTCATGTAAAAAAAATACATATCCTTTGTTATTTGAAATCCTAAAAAAGACCTTGCGAAATTAAATCATCAAAGTTGCAATTTTATTTTAGAGTGATGACCACAGAATTGATTTACCATATTAAAATAATTAAAACCAATTTTCACGTCTAGCAATGATAAATTTGCCTATCTCAAAACCTATATTTTATTAATTCGACAATAATAACTAATGAGAAACTAATTTTAATTCTAAAGATAGGCTACTATAATTCATATCAAAGAAGCATTAGAGTTTTCTAACAAAATCGATCATTTATTCTAGAAGATATGTTTCAACCTACCAAATTTTAATCTTAACGACATTGATTAAGCGCCTAAGCCTGACAATTATACTAAATTTAACATCTAATGAGCAAAAAGAGAACAATTAACTTCGCCAACACATTTAAGAAATCACACTAATTCAAATAAAAAACATATAAAACACAAATTTTAAATAGTAACGTGTAAAATGTTAAATGATAGTTATAATAAGTATCTACAAAGAAAGAGATAAGCTAACAAAAGGGAAAGAGGCACTAGACTGCTAGATGAAACACGTAACAGTCTATTGTTGTTTCTCTGATTTGGACAGAGTTGGAGTCAAGTCGTGGGACCCCAAACGCGCTTCCGAATGTACATGTAGAATAAAGAAAAGATAATAAATTAGAATACAATTCAAATTTCGATAAATAAATGAAACATGAAACATGAAACAAAAAATAGCGTAAAACATAAATTATAGCCCGTACGCATAATCATTTTTAGAAACAAGAACATATTGCTATATTAGGGACGATTCACACACTCGCAAAAACTTACTCCTGCTCTAGTTTTCTTTTTAAAGACTATCATAAGGAAATTTTGTAAGTATGTGCATCCAGCAAACCAACTCAAGTTGTAAAAAATCAATAAAATGAACTATATCCCACATTGTTATTTACTACAGTAATAATTTTGAACGAATTCCTAAAAATATGACATAAACTCGTCATCAGTTTAAACAAAATTTAAAACAAAAGTCAGCTTTTAGCCTTGGAGAAAAAGAAAAGAAGATTCAATCGATTATCGAAAACTCGCACCAATGTGTGGGGTAGCAAACTAGAAATTTCTCGTCGGAGATTCAACTCGAGCTTGTTCCGGGCAGTGAACCTAAACTACCAGTTAATGAATCATTTTCCCACCAACTTCGAATATGAGCGATAAAAAGCAACGGAGTCGGGAGGATCGGTAATCAAAAACCACAAAATAAAGCCAGAAAACTTAAGAAGTGAAATAAGTCTAGGACTCAAAATTCCTTAATTTCTCATACTCCACCCCTTCCCGTGAATGAATAGGGGCTGTATTTATAGGCAAAAACGTAGCCCCAACAGATTCATCAAGAAGCTAAAAATTCGAAATTCAAAAATGAAAAGAAAGGGAGAAGAAGAGCAAAAGTCTTCATATCTCTGAGCTTTGAAGTGATGGAGAAGACCATTGTGGCTGTTTGATCTGCAAAAGCCAAGAAATTCGACGGATTTGCCGTGATTGATGGAAGCTTGGTTTTGGTTAAGTTTCAACGTGAAGAAGAGGGGATTTAGGGATATGTCATGTTGGTCAGTTTTATTTTGGGCTGGGGCCAATTGGTTGCTGGGCTAGACAGATTTTGGGCTAATTTTATTAGATTTTATAGGCTGAAATCAATTAATGTGAAGGCCCAATCAGATAAGTTAATTAATCTAATTATTTCAAACAGATTTCACTTAATTAATTTAATGATGCTTATTTTGTTCTATTAATTTAAAGCGTATATATATATATATATAAAATTTCAAATATGTAAATATGTTATATTTCAACTATAATTCGAAACCAAATAAATAAAATAAAAAATAAAAAAATAGATTAAATTTGTAAAAAAAACATGATACTATTATAAGGATTATGTTAATATATATATATATTATTTGCTTTAGAAAAGATAGTGAAATGATAATTTAAGAATATATTTATTTATTATTTTTGAGTGAATTAATAAGATGCGAAGATAGGAACATATCATTTTCAAACTATTAATGTAAAAAAACAAGAATAATATATTGAAAAATTATTCAACATCCTAAGCATTGAGAAATTAATTTTATGAAAAATGAGAGTCAAAATTGAGTGTCAACAATAAGTATCATTATGTTAACATTTTTTAGGCTAAGTGGATTAATTTTAACCTATTTCAATCCAAAGTAAATTTGGACAGGTCATGACCCAGCCCAATATCCAATTCAACCCATTTAATATCTCCAATTTCAACCCAACAAGCCCATTTGACAGCCCTGGTATTTCTTAATCAAATTGAAAAAAGAAAAATTGTAATTTATAGTGTTTTCATGTAATCTTTTAATATCTAAATTTTAATTTTAAAAATTAAATTAATCTAATCTAATTTAGCTTTTAAACTTAATCAAATTGACTCACGAAAAATTATGGATCTATTGAAAAAAAAATAGAGGAAGTATAAGCAATGCAAAGGACTTTAATGCATGCATTAACATGTGTCACACTATAACCCCTCAAAACTTTTTCTTCATTTTCATTATATTTGTGGATGATATTTTTGTAAATAATTTTTTAAATTAAAAAATATGAATGCAAGTTATTTCCAAACCACACACAGTATAAAAAATAATCCACGGACAACTAATGCAAGCATAACTAATACTAACATTATTAAAACATCATATTTTACACTATTCTTATACACCCTACCAAACGACCCCAAACTAATTACTATTAAGCTTGTAACTATTGATATTCTGAGCGTACAAACTTCCGTGACCTTCTCATCAACGTTTAAAAGATGATTTTGGTAAAAAGAAGACAAAAACTGTTCTTTGAAATATACTTACTCGGTTTCGTATCAATTGGTCTTTTTTTAAAGAAATATTAATCTAAATTTATTGTTCAAGCTCTAAAATCAAGAATATTTTATACATATATTTTTCATGTTATCATATATTGGGGTAACTGGTAAAGTTGTTGCCATGTGACCAATAGGTCACGGATTCAAACCTTGTAAACAGCTTCTAGCCAAAATGCAACGTAAGACTGCATACAATACACCCCTGTGATATGGCCCTTCCCCCGACACCGCGCATAGCAATAGCTTTAGTGCACCAGACTGCCTTTTTATTTATCTTTGATAGGAATACTAAATGCATCCACAATTTTTAAAATTATTGAATGGTGCATAAATAATCTCAATTTTTAAAATCAAAATTAAATGATTATTACTAGTTTCAATGATAAATACTCAAAGTTCTAGACGTAATTCATGAGATGAAGTAATATATATCAAATTTTAATATTTAATCATTGCATTAATTATTGTATTTTAAATATACAAGGATAAATATGTAACATGCATCTCTATTTATTGATTTCTTAAAGAGTTTGTCAAGTCGATAACAATCAACTAATGCAGAGTGGAGAGAGTATATGCAAATTTTAATCTAGTGCATCCATATTTGAAAATGGACTAGCACTAGCACTCATCATCCTGCAATTTACTATGGGTAAAATTATGAATTATGAGCTAAGTATGAAAAAAGGTAATGTTCAAACAGGAGCGAAATACAAAATTAATCTATAAATGAGCAATAGCTAGTGGCAATATCTCTTTGCATAAAAGATGATAGGGTTGAGTTAGGATTCTCTCTAGCTCCTTTGCTAACATGAAAACTACTTGAAAATAGAACCTAAAGAAACAAACATAGAAGAGACACCACCATCCCTCATCAATCCTATGCAGTTAGACTTTATACATACTACCTTCTTGGACAAACTCATATCAACTCCAGCTTTCCAGCTCTAGAGAATGTTGCTACTTCACCAACATGGAAAGAACACATGCTCAATGAGGTGACTCCCATACAAGTTGCGAAAAATCTTATCCCTATCACAGCTTTGGATAAAAACAGGCTTTATGCACCCTAGAAATTGGTTGTCATCATCAAGCTAATGGGACAAAAAACAAGCCACCAAATTCTTAAAAATAAACTAACTACTTTATGAAAAAACACAGAAGACCTATCGTTGATTGATCTTGGAGCTGACTTCTATCTTATAAAATTCACTAATGAAGATAACTTGACCCATGTGTTTCATGATGGCCCTTGGTTTGTATCTAACCACTGGCTCTTTGTCAGAAAATGGGAACAAAAATTTGTAGCATCCCAATCTCGTATAACTCACTCTGCAATTTGGATCCGCTTGCCCGAGCTTCCTACGGAATTTTATGACTTGGATATCTTGTATAAGGTAGGAAGCAAGATAGGGACACTCCTTAAAATAGACGCTTGTACATCTTCAACCACTCATGGTAGATATGCTCGATTATGCATACAAGCTCCATTAGAGCAGCCCCTATTGCATCATGTTTACATATACACACACAAGCAATACATTCACTATAAAGGAGAAAATCTACTAAGCATCAAGTGTGACCTACTAGGACACACTTCTCCCCGTTGTACCTATACCACAAGCTCTTCCCAAGCAAATTCCAGTGAATCAAATTTAAAACACGAGAAGACCACCTCAGATGATGAAGGTTGGAACCTAGTCAAGTTAAAAAAAAAATGAAACCAACGGTCACCGTCGAGATTCTCGAATCCTTTGGCACTGAATGGAGACCACCCTCGCAAGAAGGTAAGTCCACCCATCTAGTGAATTCTCCGGCCAAACAAAGATTCATAGACTCCAAAGCCATCACAGGTAAGTAAAAAATAAACCCTACTCCTACGGACCAATTGGAACTGTCCATGGCTAAATTTTTTAATTAAAGGGCTTTGGCAAATTTATCTCTTAATGACTCTATTATTCATTCAAACTCTAAGGATTTATCTTTAAATAATATTTCACCAACCCAATTAGGTACTGACAAAGCTTGCGTCTATTCCTCCTTACACATCAATCATGGGCCTCTACCTCCTAATAACATGGCCCCCATGCATGACTGAAAAATTAAAACCAATTCTCAAAATCTTTTTATTTCTCATATAAATCCATTAATGATTTTTTTTCACGTGATACATAACCCCCACCTGAAAACCCATTAATGCAAGGAATTCCACCTATAATATCCAACCCCCTGTAATACACCTATCCCTAACATTACTCCTCTTTATAACGTGCATGGCTAAACAGTGCTTCTACACAGGCACTTATATCTACCTAAAACCAACTCCACCTTTAAATTCTCTCACATGACTAAAACCACTGATGGAGGAAATAAGACTGAACCGCCTTCAAGAAATACTAGTTTACTCCTTCCTGAACCCAATTCCCCTACCTCCGCTGCAATCTTGGCTAGAAGTTAACTTGAGGGGGCATGCACTGATGTTTACGATGGAGGTCGATGGTCAGGAGAGCCTCGTAAGGATCCAAAACCCGAAGGACCGTTCTCAGATAATAAAAGAGGGTATGACCTTGGGCTTGGAAGTGTATGGACAGTACCATCAGTTTGCAAATCCTCAAACGCTTCCAAACCCACTTCGGGCATCCCCTTCCAATATAAACCCTCTAGTACTGAACAACATTCTCATTCCAGGTCTTCCATTGTACCCTCAACCTCCACCGAAGACAGAAGTTGTGTCGTGGATACAGAGGCATATAAAGACGACTGTTACTGTTGTAGACCCAGACCAAGATCAGAATTTCCCTCTAACTCCGTCCCCTCTACTGCTTCCAACCAAGTTTACCAGTCCTCAATACATCGACCTGGATGTTCTGATGGGTGACACATAAGAGAAAACATCATCGTCATTCATGTATCAGGTACGGGTATTCCTCCTCAAAGAGCATATTGTAAGAAAAATAAACGTAAATTGTCCCCAAAATATGTCAAAATTCTCCATTCATAGAAGGCCCACCCTAAATCCGAACGTGGAGACGTATGCCTTGATATTGAGCCCCACACTCAGGGGCTCTAAAATTATTTGCAACTCTAAAACTTCTTATCATTTCCTTTGCCCGGTGAATTTTCTAATCTAGAATTGTAGGGGCTCTAAGTCCCAAGAGTTTAGGCTAGATTTAAACGACCTTCTAGAACTTAAAAACCTATTCTAGTTGTATTACTGGAAGCCCATAGGGACAATCACCAATCGATGCCTAGAGAATTCAAATTTTCAAATATAGCAGTCGTTTAGGCTGAATGACAAGCTGGGAGTATGGAAATCCTCTGGCATGATGACATTCTTAATGTCACAGATGTAGCTCTTACCCACCAGGAAATACACTGCATGGTTCAGGTAATTCCTTTAACCTCTAAATGGTTTTTTTCGGCAATTTATGTTCGTAATGACGCATCTAGTAGGTTGGTGTTGTGGGAAAACCTTAAAAATATTACTGATTCCGTAAATGGACCTTGGCATTTAGGTGGTGACTTCAATAAAATTACTATACTTATTCAGAAGTTTGAGGGTAGGGGGTTTTGCTCATCCAGGGCTAGTAATTTTTTGCACTGCCTAAATTACTATAACATGATTGGCTTATGTTTCAGCGGTAGTAAGTTCACTTGGACAATTCTTAGATGTCCAGGACACATGATCTTAGAGCGTCTTGATAGAATTAATAGTAATGCAGCTTGGTTAGAGATTTTCCCAAAAGCCTCTGTTAAGCATCTCCCTCGTTTGCACTCTCATCACGACCCTTTGCTTCTTGGATTAATCCGTTCTTACATGATTAATAACAAACCCTTTAGACTAGAGTCTATGTGGACTACCCATCCTCAGTTCCCTGATGTCATCTCCCACTCTTGGAACTCTTCAAATAATAATCTCTTTTCCATTATTCATTTGTTCAAAATAAGATTAATACTTGGAGTAAAGAGGTCTTCGATAATAATTTTGCCAATAAAAAGAGTTTTCGTGCTAGATTCCAGGCATCTTCCTTCTATCCGACTAGCGCCTTCCTGCAAAATCTTGAAACTAACTTGACTCGTCAATTTAATAATATCTCGCAGATGGAACACAAGTTTTGGAAATTAAAGTCAGGTGTTTCCTGTCTTAACGATGGAGATGCAAATAAAAATTCTTTCATATCTCCACCCTCAAAAGAAGACGTAGAAATCGCATTTTAACACTTAGAGATCAAGCGGGGAACTGGATTAAAAGTCGAGAAAATCTTCAGAATTATGTGATTAGTTTCCTTATAAACCTCTATAATACTGATCTTATTGCATACCCAAAAATCTCTCTACATGATCCTTCCCAATTTATTTTGTCATCCTCTCACGTTCAACTAGTCAACCCCCTGATCCTTGTTGAGATCATTGAGGCTGTTAATTTTTTTAAACCGTTTAAAGCTCTGGGTCCAAACGAACTACACCCTGTTTTTCAGCAGTACTGTCAAATTGTAGGGAGGTCAGTTGAAGACTTATGTATTGAAGTCTTTACAAATTTGACAATCTCTCCAAGCATCATCCAGACGTACATATGTTTAGTCCCTAAAACCATTTCTGCTCGACCATCTCTTAATACAGACCAATTAGTCTTTATAATACTGTTTATAAGGTTATTGCAAAGATTTTAGTCAATCGGATAAAGCCTTACCTTCAAGAAATAATTGGTCCAACCCAATCTAGTTTTTTTACGAGTAGACGGGCTTCTGACAGTGCTTTCATAGTCCAGGAAATGCTCAATTTCCTTAAAAAACCAAAGCTAGCAAGAGTTTCATGATACTTAAAATTGATCTTGAGAAAGCTTTCAACCGCCTAGAATGGTCATTCATTCAACCGCCTAGAATGGTCATTCATTCATGATACTTTTTTTTACTTTAAATTCCCCTCTAACATGGTAAAGCTTATCATGTCTTGTATCAATTCGCCTACAATTTCAATTCTCCTTAATGGAGGCTCTACTTCGTCTTTCTTACCCACTTGGGGTATCCGCCAAGGTGACTCTTTGTCACCATAATATTTATCCTATGTATGGAAAGACTTTTCCGACGAATTAAAATGGCGGTTGATCACCTTTTGTGGACTCCGATTGTTATATCTCCAAGAGGTTTACCTATCTCCCACCTATTCTTCGCAGATGATATCATTCTTCGTGGAGAAGTAAATACCTCCACTTGCAATGCTATTTCTACAACAATGTCTCACTTTGGATCTATTTTAGGATAAAAAATAAATTACTTAAAGTAAAAAATCCTCTTTTTTTCTAATACCCCGAGTGAGAAAAAGGCCTTAGCTTGTAATATCTTCAACATCACTGAGGGGTCAACTTTTGGAAAATACCTCGACTTTCCAATGTCCACAAAATCGGTCAAATATAATTACCAAGCCCTTATTGACACTTTCAAATCACGTATGGTAGGGTGGAAAGAAAAATTCCTATCACTAGCCGGGAGAGCTACGCTTATTCTGTCTATGCTAAATAGCCTTCCAAATCACATCATGCAAGTTACTAAATTACCTTCATATGTGATTAACGAGCTTTAGCGTCATGAGCGCAATTTTCTCTAGGGCTCTACGCCAGACCATAAGAAAATTCATCTTCTTAAATAGCCTAAGATTACGAAACCTAAAGACGAAGGGGGTTTAGGAATCCAGGACTTAGATTCTAAGAATAAGGCATTACTAGCATCATCAGCTTGGTGATGCTTTCATTCAAACAACTATCTTTGGCCAAATCTGTTGAAAAAGAAATATCTTCGACGTTCACATAATGTTCCAGCCTCCACTACAACAACGTCTAGAACCTGAAGAGCCTCCCAATAAGGTTAGAAAGTTCGTCAACTGGGTGTTCGTTGGCAGCCTACTACAGGCCAGTTTATCAACTTCTTCAATGACTCTTGGATCAAGTCGAATGTCAATATCCGCTCTCTAATTCATGGACCCCTTCTACAGGAAGAAAGTAGGGGCAGTATAGCAATTTTTAGAAACCAAACGAGATAGGACTTCACTAAACTCTCCTTTGATCTGCCTCCTCCTGTGATTTCCCAAATTAATAAAGTTTATTTCCTCAAGTTCACACATTCTTTTTACCACATCATTTAGGGGTTAAAAAATATAGGACTTCACTGTGATAACATGTATTTTGGATCTTAAGTCATTGGACAATCCCACTTTGAATGTTAATACTCACACACGACCTAACTTTGGTTGGATATGGAAGCTTTCGATTCCGCCTAAGATTAAACATTTTATTTGGCTGTTAAACCATGACAGAATACCTATGTTGGCATACCTACACCACGTTAAGATCCTTGACTCCCCTATTTGTAGAATTTATGCCTCCTCAAGAGAAGAAAAAAATACTCATCTCTTCTTGTTTTACCCTAGAGTAACGCCATTTTGGGAACAACTGCAATTTAAAAGTGAGGCGCAATCCTTAGCGCATCCTTATAGACAACCTTCATACTGGTTGCATTGATTTATTACACTTCAACTTTCTAACATTTCGCCCAGCATGCATGCGCTAATCCCATCTACAGTTTTCTTCTTGTTTTGCCTTTGGTCAGCTTGGATTGAGCGTAACAAGTTTATATTTAATAACACTGACTTCATGATTTCCCTAAATCACATCCTTCACAAGTGATGGAATTTTGTTTTTTAGCTAGACCCAAAAAGCATGGAAGTGTTGGTTCTTTTTTAAAAAGACATCTTTATTCAGTAGAAACATTAATAGAATTGGAAGATGATATAGAAGCCGAATCATTGTTAGGTGAACCTTCTGACAATCCTTGTCTTTTCAACTCTATTCTTCTTGCTCATCAATGTGCCAAAAGGGCCTCTTTTTTCTCAAATGGCATCAGTCTATATAATTCATGTCTTCTAACATTTTTATCGATATTTGCTTTTTTGAAAGTTTGATCAGCTGTAGAATCTCTACTACACGACATTTTTTGCTGCCCAAATATTTTTACGAATGCTTGAAAAAAGAGTTCATTACACATTCATATCAAGTAATAATTATATTTATGTGAGGCGTGTGACTTTAAAAAATAATAAGATACATTCATTAACAGAGAAAAATAAGCATTTCATGTTTTATATTATAAAGAAATCATGAATAAGAATATTTATAATTTAATAAAGAAATTAAATAAGTTGTACTTACCACACAGTCAAATATAGATGCGAATGAGCAAATAGCTATCACTAAAGAGATGAAACTGCAAAGTAGACATTTAAAGATAATATATATTAAATTAATTTTTTAATAATTATGCAAAATATTTTAAAGAAAAAATGAGCATATAGTAAAATTTGGTATGACAACTAAAAAGAGCAAATGATAATGGTTTGTCAATACTCAATAATATAAGGACCAAAGTTCATATTTTGCAAGTAATAATTAAAGGCCCAATTATTTTCAACATATATACATATCTATCCCCAAACCCTAATATCTAACCCTTTCAAATCAACACTCCTAATAGTTGAGCCTCTCTCGTGCTGCCTCTTCGCCGTCGTTTATCTATTCCTCCAAAATTCTAAACTTCATCTTTGTTTTTTCTTCAAAATTTAGCGAAAATGTTGAAGTCAGAGAGTTCGAAAATGTTTCAATACATTAATTTTTGTATGCGTGTTACCATCAAAGATGATCGTAAACTGATTGGAAAATTCATGGCATTCGATCAACACATGAAACTCATTCTCCGAGAGTAAAATATACAATACAGATAATTTTTTCTAAAAACACATATTGAAATTAAATTAAAATTATCCATTCTATCAAAAAGTGCATATTTACTAAAAAAACATTAAAAAAAATTCTAACTTGTTGAAAGAATAAATAAATGTCCGGAAAAAAATGAATGAGAAGGTAGAGAAACTTACATACATATATGTGAAAATTGAAAACTGATGAGAGGAGATTATTGTGTAGTATGAAGACACTTGTGCCTATTTATTTGAGTCATCTATTCTGTTCTATTCTAGAAATGTCAATTTTAGAAGTTAGAGTCATTAATTTATTTATTTTTAATTCTAGAAACATCATTTTGTAATGTCATTTAATGTCCATGTGTTAAAAATAATAGCCACATGGATAGATATTCGTGTGGTAAAACAATAATTCCTCCCTCCTACTCCCTCCATTTTATTTTAGTTGGCCTTCTTCCTAAAAATAGTTATTTCAATTTAGTTGTCCCTTTAATGAATTCAAGAGAATTCTAATATATTTTTTCAATAATACTTTTATCAATAAATGATTAAACAAATTGCATATACTCAAATTTATATTTTCAAAACATAATTAATAAGGTTAATTAGGTAAAAATAGACCCCTAATAATATATTTTCTTAATGGGCATGTCAAGTCCATAGGGATCAACAAATACAAATAGAGAGAGTATTTTATTTATCGTCATTTGATCGGATACAAAATTTAAGGAAAAAATAATGAATTCATAAGATTTACAAAATTGTTAAAATCACTTTAATGTTTACTTGTTAATTATCTTTTTTTATTAAGTGAGACACAATAAAAATAAAATAAAAATAATGACATAAAATAGTTGTCAAATAAGAAAAACTGACTTTTTTTAGAACGGCTTTAAAATAAAATAGTTGACTCATAAAATAAAATGGAGGAAATATAAATTTTAACAAATTTTTTGACATTTATTACGTACAATGAAATAGATATAAAAATATATTGTAATGCGCATGTGGTTCAACCATAGCCACATGAATAGATATTCACATGTGGTAGAGAAGTAAAAGCATTGAAAGATATTTTTGTATAGTTATTATAATAATAGAATAGCTATGAAATACCCTTAATTATTAAAATAAATTTGAAATTTTAAAACTACCCTTGATCGTCCTCAACTTCCTTTTCTATATAGTAGAAAATCACACTATGAACGAAAAATTTTAACATGAGTAAGACACAACTAATAATAGTTGTGTGAGACACCTTTTATATATTGACAAGTGTAGTTGTGGGCCTATTGTGTCAGAAAATGTATCCCTTTTCTTCATCATCTCATACATCTTTCAGTTAATTTCCTTCACTATTTTGGCTCTTTTTTTTTTTTATTATTATAAAAATCACGTTACTTCTCTATTTTATATGCAATCTTTCTCTGTCTCTTTTTTTTTTCTTGTTTAAATAGTTTTTCCAGTTAGTTTTTTTTTCCGCATATTTGATTTTTATCTATTTAGAAATCAATTTTGTTATTCTTTTTATTTTTTATTTGGTCCACTAAAATATTTTTTCTTTTAATTTATGTATTTTAACAAATAAAAAGTTAATATTAATTTATTAGTATTTATCACTAAAAAATTATATAAAATATTAGTAATTAAATTTAAATTTTCAAAACTCGGTTAATATGATTACTTTGGTAAAATAAACTTCTAATACAAACACAATTTAATTTAGGAAAAATACTCAAAAAAACACCTGAACTTTGCCTGAATTTTCAGTTGAGCATACTAAACTTTGCGGGGGTCCTATTATCCACCTAGACTTTTTTAAGTGGAATTAATTTTTCCCCGGACTTTTTTAAAGTGAAATTAATTTCTCCCCCCTCCCTCCGAAATGCTATGCTCAGTTTTGACGACCGAAAGTGCAATACACGCGCTTTTTTTCTCCATTTTATCATTTTTCAATATTTTTTCATTATTACAACCATATTAAAGATTCCACGACTCAAATTCCTCCTAAAAATCAAATTTCAAATGATTCCACTGAGTCAATTCCAAATTCCAAGTCCATTCTTATCACTTTTCATCATTTTTTCACCAAAATCTTGTTTTATCAAAGGTTCTTCGATCAATCTTGAAATGCCTTTTTTTGCCTTGCCAACAAATTCATTGTGACTCCAAATTTATTTAGTTCATACTATTTTTTTTAAGAAAATCTTTTCCCGAATTTCAAATTCAAATTGAAAACTTTCTTCAATAATTTTATTCAAATCGGAAACTTTCTTAAAAAAAACTGCAGGTTCTGCTAATTTATATGATAACCAGTAAAGGGAAGGTACATATTCATCTTTTCCAAAGCAATCGTAACAACGAGATCAATGGATATGACCAAAAATTCCTTGTCAAGAGCTTGGCTCGAACCAGATGCTAGTCTAAATTTTTTCTTTTTTCTCCCTTAGCTGGTGGCTGAGGTGGTGGTGGTTGTCGGCGATAATGGTGGTTGGTTGGTGGTGGCAATGGTAGGTTAAATTTTGTCATTTTGATGGAATTAAAGATGACCCATTTGATGTGTATATGTGTGTGTTGAAATTGAATCAAATTGATGTAATTGAATTGAGTGTGTTGAAGATGGCCCATTTGGGTGTGTATGTGTGTGATGAAATTGTGTTCAATTTCAATTCAATAATGGAGCAACTATGGTGTTTTGTTGAAGACTCCATTGTTGAAGAGAAGAAAAAAAGAAGAGAGAAGAGAAAGTAAATGAAAAAATAAATAAAAAACATAAAATTATTAAAATCATAAAATTGAGGGGTTATGTGACAAAAAAATATTTTATAAAGTTTTTTAATTACTCTCACGCGCTCAAGGAATGTGATTACACGCACTTGTCAAAGTGGCAGATATATGTCATTAAAATATAAAAAAAAAAAATCTAGAGGGGTAATAGGACACCCGCAAAGTTCAGTATGCTCAACTAAAAATTCAGTCAAAGTTCAGGTATTTTTCTAAGTATTTTTACTTTAATTTATGTATAAAAATGAACTTGTAAAAAGTAGTGAAACGACGTTATGTGTTATTGAATTACACAAATATTTAAAGTTTAAGGACAAAGCATGATTTTTGTTTAAAGAAATTATCATTCAGCTGAATCTATTGCTAGAGTCACCATATTTTCTAAATTTCATTTTTGTTCATTTCATTTTAGTTTTTTTTTTTTCCTTAAAAATGTTATATTGGAAGTTTTCTAACAAAACATTTCCCAGTTTTCTGATATTAAAAAATTTAAATATTAAAAGCTTATGTAGTTATTTAATTATGATAGTATTATTAAAAATAATATTTATATATTTACTTGTTAAAATAAATAAATAAATAAATAAATGAAATTTTATTTTCAATAAATCAAATACTCCCTCAGTTTCATTTTACTTGTCGCAATTTGACTTGATACATTGATTAAAAAAAATAATTTATGACATGACTATTTTATTATAATACCCCTATTAAATGATGTTTATATTTTAATTTGAAAAAAATAATTAATACTAAGGATAGAAAAGGGAAAAGAAAATTATTTTTTCTTGATATTTAAAAAAGGATAAGTAAATATAAAAATACAATTAGAAAAGTTGTGACAAGTAAATAAAACAGAGTAAGCAAAATAAAACTAACTAAAACAGAGTAAGCAAAATTAAACTAAGGTAGTATAAAATTAATAAATTCAAAAAATGTGAAAAAAAATAAAAGGAGAAGAAGAAGAAAGGTAAGAGTTGAGGAGGAAAGACGAATAAAAAACAAAGAAAAAAATGGGTTGGAGGAATAGGCAAGTATGGATCCGGCTCCTCTCCATTTCCACTCTCTTCATTTTCCTCAAGTCCCCCTTTTGATTAATGACATATGACTTAATTAAAATGAATGACCAAGATTTAATTTATTTTAAACTAAATCCCCAACCATAGTTAATATAATAAATATATTATATCAACTAAAATAAATTGCTTATCCGATATCCCTACAAACTATTGCTCTTAACTTTTTCTCATTTTCTCCAAATTTATCAATTCTAAATTCTCTCATTCCCTCCAGAATCTAATCACCAAAAGAAAAAGAAAATTCTCATTTCCAATTTCACTTTAGCAATTTTCATTTCAAGAAGCTATGTAATTAACTTTTTTTCTAAATTGTTTCTTAATATATTTCCACTTTGGTCAACCTATTTCTCTACTCTCCATCTGGAATATGATTTTTTTCGGTATTTATTAATAATATCTACTGTTCAAATTCTTTCCCCTCTCTGGGGGTGAAGAGCGAGAACTGAATCTGTGAGGAATTTTATCACTAGTTCTAAAAGTAGACATGTATACTCCCCTATACACTTAAACATTCAATCACAAATACTCGAATACATAAAAGAGCTAAAATATTATAAAGTTTGTCCGAAAATAATATTTCTTGAAGCAACCTGTAAAATTTTACATGTACACGTGTGCACTTCTACTAGCATAGACTATTCATTATTACAACTGATCTAAGGCAGTTGGCTGATGGCCTAATTTAGCGTTTAGACTTAATTGTAATTGAATATGTTAATTGTAATTGCATGTGATAGATGTTTTGATTTTCAAATAATTTCTCACTGAGTCAAGCATCAGTTTAAGTGTTATCTAGATTTTAAATCAAACCTGCCTCACTAAAATGCTATAAAGAGAACAATTTAACTTTTCCAAAAAAACTCTAAAATGGTAGATGCTATTAGATATCAAATACAGTTTTCCAATCAAGATAATTTCAAGTCGTCAACCAATGGAATATGATTTTTTTCCTTGCGAATTCGAAGTGATGTTATGAATTATGATATTTTTTATTTACGTAGAGATGACATTTGGAGAATAAGACAAGTAAGATGAAAAGTAGGGAAATAGGTTGACCAAAGTGGAAATATATTAGAGAAAATGGTCAATTACCCATCCAACCTTTAGTCGAAATCTCAACTACACACTCAACCTTTATGAGAGTCCCATTACCCATCTAAACATTTTTTTAGTATATTTTATACCCCTCCTATTGCTGACGTGTCAAGATAAATCAAATAATTACCCATGCGTGTGTACACGCGCCTGGCCCACCTACTTTTTTAGTTTCCTCCTAAAATGCCATTTTCATGGATTCCACTCACATCTCTCAGCTCTCTATACACGCACACCGTCTACAATACTAGAAATGCACACAATACGACTACTACACACAGCCATACGCGAGAAGGGAGAAACAGTGAAAGACAAGAGAGAAAAAGAAGGAAAAACAGCCATATCGAATTCAACAACAACAAAGCGGATCCAAAGTTCCACATTACTTATGCAGATTCCCGATCTTTCACAAAATTCAAATTGCAGTATAAATTCAAATCAATGTGTGCTGAAAACACTGCATCCACTACTCCAGAAGCGACGAGCTTTTTCAGTTGAACAAGCAAGAGTTGAGAATTAACAATTTCAATACGAATCGCAATTGAAAGATAAGCAAAGATGAAAAGAAATAGAAGATATCTTCTAAATTTAAAACTCCAAACACCAGCATGTCGCAACTCGAAACTCGGGATCTGGGTTTCTTAGCATCAGCAACAGCAGAACTCTTCTTCACAGTTGCTGACACCATTTTTGCTAAATTCAACAAGAGTAATTTGCTCGGTATTTTGAGAATTGAGAAATAATGAATTGTGGGAAATTTGATAATGCTATGAATGGTATATAAAGGGAAATAATGAAATCTTATTAGAAAATAGCTGTGTATGATGCGACGCCTGTGAACAGTGAATTACCAAAGAACACTTCGATTTTTGGATTAAAATTGTGGGTGGTTATTGGGATATTTGGTGGAGCTATATTTGTTCTCATATCCAAGAGATGAGATTTGGCGTTTGGAGATGAAGGATTATGTTGGATTTAATTGGAGAAGAGAACATTAGTTAATAATTAAAAATAATGACATGAATTATACATGTGGCACCTAAAAATACTGATTTTGTAGGGTTAAAGCCCCAACTGACGCGCCTATTGGGGTGTTCTCATCTCCCATGACACGTCAGCAATTGGAGGGGTATAAATTATAGTAAAAAAATATTTAGAAGGGTAATGGGACTCTTGTAAAGGTTGAGTGTGTAGTTGAGATTTCGATCAAAGGTCGGAGGGGTAATAGATTATTTTCTCAATATATTAAGAAATAATTTAGAAAAAAAGTTAATTACATAACTTCTGAAAATGAAAATTGCTAAAGTGAAATTGAAAATTAGATTTTTTTTTTCTTCTGGTGATTTGAATTCTGGAGGTAATGAGAGAATTTAGAATTGATAAATTTGGAGGGAATGAGAAAAAGTTAAGAGCAATAATTGGGAGGGAATATTGGATAAGCAATCTATTTTAGTTGATATAATATATTTATTATATTAATCATGGTTAGGAGTTTAGTTTAAAATAAATTTAAACTTAGTCATTCTTTTAAATTAAGCCATATGTCATTAATCAAAAGGGGGACTTGGGAAAAATGAAGAGAGTGAAAATAAAGAGGAGCTGGGTCCGAACAAGCATAGTTGATATGGCGGATCCCACGGGACATTATATTATCAATTAAAAAAATTCTTCACACAACTATTAATAGTTGTGTCTCTCCCATGTTAAAATTTTTCACTTTCTTTTGCGGCATTTTTAGTCTTTTTTTTTTCGAATCTAAATTCCCCAATTAATGTATTTATTAGCTTTTATAAATGGGATACTTTTTCACTACATTGGGAATGAACATTATTGCTAAGGTAACACTTCTTTTGATATAAGAGAGTAATATGTTTGGCTGAATAACTTTCTTTGCGAACGAATGGACCCCTAAATAAAATCGAATCAAATTTATTCATTACTAATTTCAGAACTCAAAATAAATTTGCTCAATATTTAGTGGGTTGGATTAAAAATAATTTATTATTGGGTAAATTTTAATCCATTAAGTCCCAACCTAATTTTTTAATTTGAGTTCAAATGGAGCCCAATTCAATCTCCACTTCAACCCCGTTTAATAGAACTAATGCTTTTCTTAACGAAAGTAGGAAAAACAAGTAAGAATGTATTCTCCCATTCTCAAAATCACTCACTTCACCTCACCCAGCCCTATTACACCCCTAGCTTACCCCACCCCACCTCGCCTTCATTAAATAAATTATTTTTATCTTAAATTTTTTTTATATAATTTTTTTTCTGGACCCCAACCCACCTTGAACCCCAACCCCTAAAAATTATTTAAAAAAAAATAAAAATAAAAAAAATTCTTACCTTGCGGTCAAAACTCGCATCCCTTACCCCTCCCCAAAAAATATTTCTAAAAAATAGTTTATTAAAAATAAATAAATAAATATTTTTTTAATAAAAAATAAATAAATCTTACCCCAAACATCATTTTCCTCTACCCCCACGCCCCTTCCCCAACAAAATAATATTTTAAAAAAATAATTAGAAAAAAAAACCTCTTACCTCAAACTCCATTCCATCTGTACCCCCCTCCCCTTGCGGTCTCAAATTTTCTAAATATGTTTATTTTTTTAATTCTTACCTCAACCCTCGTCATCACCCCCCACCCCACCCCACCCCCCCATAC
>NC_061114.1:194590017-194599261 GCF_002878395.1 Capsicum annuum
AAGGTGTAGGGTAGGAGGGATGGGGGTTAAGGTAATATTTTTTTTTTAGAAAAAGAAATTTACTTTTTAAAAAAAAAAATATTACCTTAACCCCCATCCCTCCTACCCTACACCTTTCCACCCCACTCTCTATCCATTCACCCAACTTTTCAACCCCATTCAAATTTGTTTTCTTGAGTTGGATTTACAATTGGTAAGTATCAATATGTTAGTATTTTTTATACTAAGCGGTTAGTATTTTTTATACTAAGCGGATTAAATTGGATGGATTAAGATCCAACCCAATTTTTAGTCCATTTCAGTCCAACTCATTTCAATCCAAAGTAAATATGGTGGGTCATGACTCAACCCAATATCCAGTTCAACTCATTTAGTATCTTTAATCTCGATCCAATCCGTCTATTTGACACCCCTAGTATTTCTTAATCAAATTAAATAAAGAAAAAGTGTAATTTATAGTGTTTTTTATGTAGTTTTTGAATATATAAATTTTAATTTTAAAAAATTAAATTAATCTAATTTAGTTTAACTTTGAAACTTAAGCAAATTGACTCATGAAAAAGATAGAGCAGTTAAAAAAGAAATGGAGGGAGTATTAGCAAAGCAAAGAACTTTAATGCATCCATTAACATTTAGCATGTGTCACAATATAACCCCTCAAAATCTTTGTTCACTTCATTTTCATTTTATTTGTGGAAGATATTTTTATAATACATTTTTAAAATTAGAAAATATGAATGCAAGTTATTTCCAAACCACACACCATATAAAAATAATCTATTCATAACTAGTGCAGACATAACTAATAATAGCATTCTTAATACATTATATTTTACACTATTATTATACACTCTATCAAATGATCCCAAACTAATTATTAAACTTGTAACTATTGATATTCCAACCGTACAAACTTTCGAGACTTTCACATCCACGTTTAAAAGATGATTTTGGTAAAAAAGAAGAAAAAACTCTTCTTTGAAATATACTTCCTCAGTTTCGTATCAATTGATCTTTTTTAGCAAAAAATATTTGTCTAAATTTATTGTCCAAACTCTAAAATTAAGAGTATTTTATACATATATTTTTCATGTCACCCTTTATAGAAATGCTATATGCATTCATAATTTTCAAAATTATTGAATGGTGCATAAATGATCTCAATTTTTAAAATCAAAATTAAATGATTATTACCAATTTTAATTATAAATACTCAATATTCTAGACATAATGCATGAGATGAAGTAATATGTATCAAATTTCAATCAATTATTGTATTTTAAACATACAAGAGTAAATATATAAAATGCATCTCTATTTATTGATTTCTTAATGAGTATATTAAGTCGATAACGATCGACTAATACAAAACGGAGAATGTATATGTAAATTTTAATCTATTGCATTCATCTATAATCTATAATATATTAAAAGTGTGAAAACCCTTAAAAAAATGAATTGAACTTTTTACCCTTCATTAGAAGTCTTTGCTTTAGACAAAATCATCTTTTTCACGGTTTCTTTCTAATATTTAAGAGTTTAAAATTAATTAAATATATTTATGGTAAAAATTTTTCCTTTTTAGAAGATATCAGAATTTCTATATCTTTTTCTATTTTAAAAGTTAAAATTAATTAAATATATTTATAGTAAAATCTTTTCTTATCAAAAGTCATCAAAATTAATAACAACTGATATTTTTTCTATTAGTTTAAGAATTCAAAATCAACTAAATTTAATTTTAAAAAGATTTGAAAAATCTAAAAATAAATCTAAAACTATTAGAATAAGAGAAAATTAAGAAGTTCCATATTTTTAAATATTTTAAGTACGTAATAGAATATAATCAATAAATTTGTAAAGATTTGACTTTAAAAATAAGGAACGATTTTAAATATAAAAAAAATAATTGTAACATAAATATGATTCAAATTGATGCGTCTCTCTTAGCCTGTAGCAACAAGGAAAAAAGATACGCCAACGCAAAAATAATGATCCACCAACCACTTGAAACTGGTAAAACATATATGTGTATGTGTTTATATTTAGATTATCATATTAAAGTGTGAAAGATTTTTGAAAAGTGATTTGAATTTTTTACAGTTTATTAAAAATATCCATAATAAATAAAATTATTTAATTTTAAATAATCAAACATTACACATACAAATCACATATAATTACACTAGTATTTAAAAATGGACTAGCACTAGCACTCATCATCCTGCAATTTACTAGGGGTAAAATTATGACTTATGAGCTAAGTTTGAAAAAAAGGTACCTTTCGACTGGTTATGTCGAATGATCAATGGATAATTGTAGTGCTTCCCATTAAACTTTTGATCGTACTACTTGTCTATTCAGCATCAACAAAGACACTAGATAAAAGAACTAAGGAGAAGTTCTTGTTTCTCTTTCACTTTTCTCGAAGCTTTTCTCTCTTCCTTGGTGGTGAAGTTCTCATCCGGTATACGAGTCGTTTAGTGTGTGTATAGAAATACTATTGAATACATATATTAGTATAGTGTTGAAATTAATAATTTTTGAATTATTTTTTATTTATTGCTCGAGTTGGGGTATTGATGAGGTCAGTTTTGTTTTTACTCGTGCTTATTCATGTATTAATAATTCATACTCTATTTTAAAATAATTAAATTATTGGGGTATGACACACCGTTAAAAAAAATCTTTTAGTACATAAATTGTTGGTTATTTTTCACTGTTATCCTTTTAATTATTCTTAAATTACTCTTCTCTAAAATGTAAAGTACTTAAAAATCTCATCAAATGAAAGGATAAAATGGAAAAAAAAATTCAACATCTTAAAAAATGAACAATTCATTTATTTTGAATATTAAAAAATAACTCAACAATTTATTTATTTTGAGATGAGGAAAGTATACTGTAAGTACCATTATTTACTAGTATGTATTAGTTATGCCCTGAATAATATAAATAAGATGTATAACCTATCAAACAAAATGTGTTTAGCCATGAAATATTTTTACTTTTTTTTTTTCGAAAAATTATTTTATTTTAGTGAAAATTATAGTGTTTGACCTTAAAAAATTTAAATATAATTTAAAATTGTATTCGAAAAAGTAAAAACAAGTAAAAAAACAACTCCAATTTATATTAATGGTCAAACATAACTCCTAACTTCAAACTCCAACTTCAATTTCAATTTCAATTTTTTTTTTATTTTCATTTCTAAACACCTACTTAATAATGTCATAACTAAGACATATACTATTACCTATCTAACTATTAAACGATCCCTGAAAGCCAAACAAGGAAGAAAGGCACCTTCAGAAGACTACTTTTGTTGCAAATATCCTTTTTAAACTTTACTAGTTATAACTTGTCAAATTCACCCTAATGTATTGCGATTGTATCTTCTTTCTGTTATCTTCTATATATTTGAGTACAAGAATCTTTATACATGCAATACAAACTTCAATTCTAGTTCAAGTCTAAGATAAGAACACTTATGAAGTTACCTAACACCTTCAACACTAGATTATAAATAATCTATCTACGAAGTGTGTTAATTTTCAGAAAAGAGATGATATACGTAAAATTTTAAGGACAAGTCCCCCGACTTCACAGAGCGTCTTTAAGGAATAATTCCCCTCAGGAATAATTCCCCTCACTGTACCTGAGGTTATGAAATCTTCCTCCCAAGATAAAATGACCTTCAATTCAAACAATAGCGGTACCTCAAATTGTTGGATTCAACGAACTCACTCAACGATTTGATTGATCACACAGAATGTTTTTGAAGACAAGAGGAGAGTTTGTATTTCAGAAAATTCGTATCTAAACCTGTGAATGAAAGCAGTTTATATAGTCTTCATATGCCTCTTCTGAAAAGTGACAATGGTTCACTTAAAAGGTGTGACCTTTCCTAAAAAATCATGTTTGTTCGATCAGTGTGTCATTTCATTGAAAAAGTCAAAGTCGAGCGAGCGACAACGACGCGAGGCATCTCTTATTTTTTGTCTCACTTGCCAAGTGAAATAAGTGTTTCTTAATATAAACACTTGAAAGTCACATTTTCCCAGCAATGTGGGAGACATAATAGACTTTTCATTTTAGAGTACACTTTCCATTTTAGTGTTTTCTTCTTTATTTTTCCTTCCACTTGATTTCTTCATTTTTCATTCACACTTTTCATATACTTGGAACGCAACACTTTCTACCTACTACGTTACTTTTATTTGATCTAATAAATTTATGACGTTCATTGAATATCTGAGGCTTATTTTAAGGCATAGCTATATCTGAATTTTTTTTGAATATCTGAGGGTTACTAATTCAACTAACTTTAATTTGTATAAGAGAAGACAACAATAATATGTTTAAGCAATCAAAGTATTAACCTTAAGAGTTGAATCCTTTGTTTTAAGCTGCTATATATATCTTGTTCCAATGAAGTGAATCAAATACAAATCTTCCTCCAATTAATGAAAAGCAATCAAACAAGGTTGCATACAATCAGAAAAAGATATGTACCAAAAGATATTACCCACTGTAGTAGTCTTCTGTCTAGTTAATGTTTTTTTTCTGAAACAGCTACCAAAAGATTCACTGGAAAGGAAAGCCTATAGAGGTCATAGCTTTTATTTGAGCTTTTACAATCAAATCTTTATGTACGGTACTAATATTCTCACAGCCACTTTAAAGTACGATGATTTGTCTTACTGTCTAAGAAACACCCTTTTTCTTTTACTTTTTTTGTTATTGCACAATTGGTATTCCATAGAATCTAATTCCTCTAAAGAAAGGGTAAACCACAAGGAGAGGTTTACTGACCAGAATAAAGTGAGATATCTTAAAATCAAAATTGAGATTAAAATTCTACTTTTTTTATTCTAAAGTAAGTGCCATTTAAAAAAAAAATTTTAAAATGAGTGCCTCCTTAAAAATTCAAGACAAAATTTAGGGCCTTTTTGGTAATGAAATTTTTTGACTTTTTCTAAAAAAAAATTCACTTTATGTCATATTCAACTCCAAGTTGATGTTTGGTCATGAAAATTTCAAACACAACTTGGAGTTGTATTTGGAAAAATAGAAAACAACAAAAATTTATTTTTACTCTTTTCCATCTTATTTTTCTAACAAAAATTCAAGAACAACTCAAATTATATTCATAGATAAATACAACTCTAACTCCAATTTCAATTCCAACTTTGACTCCAACTCCAAGTTAAAAAATTTTTAGTTTTCATGGCCAAACGCCCTCTTAGTATAGAAAATTCTTTTGGCAACGATGGCCCATACAGTATATGATAATAATGCTTGTTCACACAATGATCTAGTTTCTTTTGTAACATTTTTACCCCTTTTTTCAAATTTAAATTTCCTAACTAATGTATTTATTAGCTACAGTATTATAAATGGGATACTTTTTCAATACATTGGAAATGAGCATTTTTGCTAAGGTAACAGTAGTTTTGAGATGGAGAGAGTAATATGTTTGGTTGAATAACTTTGTTCGCCAACCAATGGACCCCTAAAATAAAACCGAATCAAATCTATTCATTATACTCCCTTCGTTTTAAATTGTTGGATCCAAATTTTTTAATTTGATATTCTATTTTACTTATATTTTTTCATTAATCAAGATAAAGTAATCTTTTTTTATGTTTTACCCTTTGTGTTAATTACTTTTTTTTTTAAAATTAAATTATAAACATCATTTAATAAGAGTACTATGATAAACTAGACATATTATTAATTATTTTTCTTAATTAATATGCTATCTCAATTTGCAATGGAGGGAGTAGCAGAAAAAACAGAAAACTACATTAACAAAAAGAAAATTAAATAACTATTTTTCTTTTGCCTGGCAAACCAAACGTCTTTTATATGAGAATCCAAACAGCTCCTTGTAAGTTCTCTATAAACTTCACCATCAGCACAACCATTTTTCACATCTGAAAGAAACTTTCTAAACCATTTTGTTCCCTAGTTAACTATATCAAGAAAAAGTATGGCCTACCAAAACACCAATGGCTGCATTTCTGATTCCATTGAAGTTCTTGATCCAAAACCTCTAGCAGCAGTAGCTTATGGTGTTCATCCTCCCATTGTTGCATCTTTCAATGATAGAATTCGTCCACTTCTTGACTGTGTAGACAAGCTCCGCCACCTTAACATAATGCAAGAAGGTATCCAGCTTCCGACTATCGTAGTAGTCGGTGATCAATCTTCTGGAAAGTCAAGCGTACTCGAATCCCTTGCTGGGATCAGCCTGCCTAGAGGACAAGGCATTTGCACCAGGGTGCCCCTTGTCATGAGGCTGCAAAATGATCCAAACATCACAGCACCAAATCTTCATTTGGAGTATAATATGAAGTCACTTCCTGTTGATGAAGTTGGCATTGCTGACGCTATCATTCTTGCTACTGATGAAATTGCTGGACATGGTAAAGGCATATCTAACAACCCTTTAACACTTGTAGTTAAAAAGAACGGTGTGCCTGATTTGACCATGGTGGATTTACCTGGTATCACTAGAGTTGCTGTGCAAGGACAACCTGAAGACATTTATGAGCAAATTTATGATATTATTACGAAATATATTGTTCCTGAGGAAAGCATAATCTTGAATGTTTTATCAGCTACTGTTGATTTTCCTACTTGTGAGTCTATCAGGATGTCTCAGAAAGTGGACAAAACAGGTGAAAGGACTCTAGCTGTTGTGACCAAAGCTGATAAAGCCCCTGAAGGGTTGCTTGAGAAGGTTACTGCTGATGAAGTGAATATAGGACTTGGCTATGTTTGTGTTAGGAATAGAATTGGGAATGAGTCTTATGATGAAGCCAGGAGTGATGAGGCAAGGCTTTTTTCAACTCATCCACTTCTATCCAAGATTGATAAATCGATGGTTGGCATTCCTGTTCTTGCACAAAAGCTGGTGCGTATTCAAGCAGGCATTATTTCAAAATGCTTGCCTGAAATAGTAAGGAAGATCAATGACAAACTTGCTGCTAATCTTGCTGAACTCAATAGGCTTCCTCAGCATTTAACTTCTGTGGCTGAAGCTCTGACAGCATTTATGCGCATTCTGAGTTCATCCAAGGATTCGTTAAAGAAAATTCTTTTAAGTGGGGAGTTTGATGAGTACCCTGAAGAAAAAGACATGCACTCTGCAGCTAGGCTTGTTGAAATGCTTGATCAATACTCTAATGAGTTACATTCGAAGAATTTTGAGAATACGGAGGAATTCTTGATGGAAGAGATCATGGTTTTACAGGAAACGAAAGGGATTGGATTGCCAAACTTCCTTCCTCGAGCCGTTTTCCTCAATGTTTTGCAGAAAAAAGTGAAGGAAATTGCTGCCTCTCCGGAGGATTTTGTAGGGAAACTGTGGAATTACTTAGAGAGAGTTGTTATCAAAGTCTTGATGTATCATTGTGATAACTATCCACAGCTTCAGTCTTCTACTAGAAGAGCAGCTCAAAACTTGATTGCCAAGAAGAAGAATGAATCAATTGACTGGGTAAGGGAAATCATAGGGATGGAAAAGCTGACTGATTACACATGTAATCCTGACTATTTAGCGACTTATAGTAAGTTCATGGCTCAACAACACACGTTCATGGAGATAATGAATGATCCTGGGAAGTTTTCCATGATAAACCTTGAAGGAGTAGGAGGAATCAACGTTGGACATTTGAGGAAGCATCTAGATGTGGTGCAGCAGGCTTTCGATTTGAAGATGAGAATGATGGCCTATTGGAAAATTGTGCTAATGAGGATGGTGGATTCTATGGCCTTGCACATAATGTTTAGCGTTCGAAACATGATTAACAAGGAGATGGAAAATGAGATCGTTCAGGATCTAATGGCACCTCATGGTGGTGGAATTGAAAGAATGCTTGATGAGTCGCCTTTGGTTGCTGAAAAACGCAATAGGCTCAATAAGAGTGTCAAGCTGCTCAAGGAGTCCAAAGAGGTGGTGGCCAATATCATGGACAGGATTTCATTTCAGAGTGATCATGAAATGGCCTAGATTAATATGTGGTACTAATGATCAGGGCACTGCGTTTCCATTCAGCCAATGTTCCTACTATCCAGTTAATGTTTTGGTACTATGTTTTTGGTTTTATAAATGCCTGTAGGCTCCTGGAGAAGTATATACCAACCTAATACTAGTAGTTTAGCTGTGGAATGCTTACAGTAGGAATTTGAAGTGTTTGTGCCCCTGCTTGTAGTATGTTCTTGTCTGTCTAGCTATTAACTAATGCAAATCAAGTTTGTCTTATTGCCCTAAGTGAACGAACTTAAAATTGTGCTACTTTTTTGTTTTCTGAAGAGTGATTTTTTTTAGTAAGTTCTTTTCTGAAGAGTTCTTATTAACTTTGCTTTCATTTTCCTACTAAATTCACATCCATCGGGTATGTTTTAGACTAGATGGCCTGTGCCCGTGCAAGGGACGTACCCGACATTATTGTTTGTTTTGATAGAACATAAAAATAGGAGAAACGAACTTTACTAAAACTAGAACATTGTTTCTACAGAAGTAACCATGTACAAGTGGGATATGAAGTAAAAGAATCATCCTTGTTAATAGAGAAAATGGTCAAAAGTTTCTCCAAACCTTTATCCCAAATTCCAACTATACACTTATACGTTGCTGGGGTTTTTGATCTCCCTGAATTATTTTAAAATGAAATTATTAACCCCAAAACTATTTTAAATTGGAATATATGTCCGTCTAAAAGCTCATACCCAGATTTTATTTTAATTTGTGGTCTACACGCGCTGCCACGTGTCATTCCAAGTAATTCCATGTCATATTACTTTATTTTACCATAAAAAATTAATTCTACGTCATGCCACATCATATGTCCTTCTTCTTCTCCTCTTTCTCCTGCTCCTGCTTCTTCCTCCTTCTTCCTCCTCTTCCTCTTTCTCCTCTTCATCTTCTTCCTCTTCTTCCTTCTCTTCTTCTTCCTCCTCTTTTTCTTCTCCCCCTTCTTTTCTTCTCCTTCTCCTTCTCCTCCTCCTCCTCCCCCCTCCTCATCCCCCCTCTTCCTCCTCCTCCTTCTTCTTCTTATAATTCTCCTCCTCCTTCTCCTTCTTCTTCTTCTACACCTTCCTCCTTCTCTCCTCCTCTTCTTCTTCTCCTTCCTCTTCCTCCCCTCTTCTTCTTCCACCTCTTCCACCACCTCCTCTTCCTCCTCCTCCTCCTCTACTTTCTCTTCCTCCTCCTCTTCTTCTTCCTCTTCCTCTT
>NC_061114.1:194599361-194663691 GCF_002878395.1 Capsicum annuum
TTCTCCTTCTGCTCCTCCTCCTTCTTCTTCTCCACCTTCTCCTCATCATCCTTCTCCTTTTCCTTCTTCTCCTTCTCCTTCTCCTCCTTCTTCTTCTCCCCCTTCTCCTTCTCCTCCTCCTCCTCCTCCTTCTTCTTCTTCTTCTTCTCCTCCTCCTCCTTCTTTTTCTCCTTCTCCTCCTCCTCCTCCTCCTTCTTCTTCTTCTTCTTTTTCTCCCCCTTCTTCTTCTTCTTCTTGAATGGAAAAATAAAAGAAGAAGAAAGAAAAATGAAAGAAGAAGAAATGAAGAAGAAAGAAAAATAATAATCAAAACTATATATATATTTATTTAAAGAAATATTAAAAATAAATTTTTAATAAATTATTTTCGTTCTCACTCTCTTTAAAGAGAGTGAACCACACTCTCTTGCCATGTCAGCATTGGAGAGGTAATAATTTTATTTTAAAATAGTTCAGGGGGTCATAGGACTCTCGCAAAGTATAAGTGTGTAGTTGAGATTTGGGGTAAAGGTTGTGGAGGCTTTTGACCATTTTCTCTTGTTAATATAACATCAAAAAATATTTAAAGAAGTTGACTAATGAGATCAACTCTCCAATCCAAACTATAAGCAAAATATGAAAGATAAATAGCTACTTCACTATGCTTCCATAAAACAAAATCATAGAATCCATCTCAAATAGTTTAGCTGTGGAATGCTTACAGTAGGAATTTGAAGTGTTTGTGCCCCTGCTTGTAGTATGTTCTTGTCTGTCTAGCTATTAACTAATGCAAATCAAGTTTGTCTTATTGCCCTAAGTGAACGAACTTAAAATTGTGCTACTTTTTTGTTTTCTGAAGAGTGATTTTTTTTAGTAAGTTCTTTTCTGAAGAGTTCTTATTAACTTTGCTTTCATTTTCCTACAAAATTCACATCCATCGGGTATGTTTTAGACTAGATGGCATGTGCCCGTGCAAGGGATGTACCCAACATTATTGTTTGTTTTGATAGAACATAAAAATAGGAGAAACGAACTTTACTAAAACTAGAACATTGTTTCTATAGAAGTAACCATGTACAAGTGGGATATGAAGTAAAAGAATCATCTTTGTTAATAGAGAAAATGGTCAAAAGTCTCTCCAATCTTTACCCCAAATCCAACTACACACTTATAATTTGTGGGCGTCTTATGACCCCCCTGAACTATTTTAAAATGAAATTATTACAATCCAAACTATTTTAAAATGAAATATATACCCGTCTAAAAGCTCATACCCAGATTTTATTTTAATTTGTGGTCTACACGCGCTGTCACGTGTCATTCCACGTCATATTACATTTTTTTACTATAAAAAATTAATTCCACGTCATGCCACATCATATGTCATTCAATTCTTCTTCTTCTTCCTCTCCCTCTTCCTCCTCCTGTTCCTCTTTCTTCTTCTCTTTCTTCTTCTCCTTCTCCTTCTCCTTCTCCTCCTTCTTCTTCTCCTCCTCCTTCTCCTTCTCTTCCTCTCCCTCTCCCTCTCCTCCTCTCTCCCTTCTCCTTGTCCTCCTCCTCCTTCTTCTCCTTCTCCTCCCCCTCCCCCCTCCCCCCTCCTCCTTCTTCTCCTTCTCCTCCCCCCTCCCCCCTCCCCCTCTCCTCCTTCTCCCCCTTCTTCTTCTTCTAATGAATCTTCTTCTTCTTCTGAATCTTCTTCTTCTTCTTCTTCTTCTTCTTCTTCTTCTTCTTCTCTTCTGAATCATGTGGAATTCACACAATAGGTAATCTTATCAAAATCAAATCAACAATTAATGTCCAAAAAATATTCGATTTTCACAAAATGGCGCCGTCTTCAATGGTGCACAATTTCTGCAATGAAATGTTGCTGGATAGTGACAGCGTCGGCAAAATTCAAAATTCCGACGACTTTATTTTTTCAATGAATTTCAACATTCTCAACGTCAATCAATTTTTGGGGAGCTAAGAAATGATTCTAACCCAGAAATTAATTCAAAATTTTCAATTTGAATTGATTCAATATTCTCACGTAATTCGAGTTCTTGGATGCCATTAAAGAAGAAGAAGAAGAAATGTCATTGATGAGTTCTTGGATGTCATTGAAGAAGAAAAAGAAGAAGAAAAAGAATTGAAGAAGAAGAAAGAAAAATAATAATAATAATAATACTAATAATAATAATAATAAGAAGAAGAAATGCCATTGATGAGTTCTTGGATATCATTGAAGAAGAAGAAAAAAAAATTGAAGAAGAATAGAAGAAGAAGAAATGTCATTGATGAGTTCTTGGATGTCATTGAAGAAGAAGAAGAAGAAGAAAAATTGAAGAAGAAGAAGAATGGAAGAAGAAGAAATAAAGAAGAAGAAAGAAAAATAATAATTAAAATTATATATATTTATTTAAATAAATATTAAAAATAAATTTTTAATAAATTATTTTCGTTCTCACTCTCTTTAAAGAGAGTGAAACACACTTTCTTGCCATGTCAGCATTTGAGGGGTAATAATTTCATTTTAAAATAGTTCAGGGGAGTCCTAGGACTCTCCCAAAGTATAAGTGTGTTGTTGAAATTTGGGGTAAAGGTTGAGGAGGCTTTTTGAACATTTTTTCTTGTTAATATAACATCAAAGAATGTTTTAAGAAGTTGACTAATGAGATCAACCCTCCAATCTAAACTATAAGCAAAATATGAAAGCTAAATAGCTACTTCACTATGCTTCCATAAAAGAAAATCATAGGATCCATCTCAAATAGTTTAACACTAATCAACCTATTACGCTACAAAAATAATTACCAAGGAACTAAAGAAGAATCAAGAGTAGCCAACTTTATTAGTTTGAGCATACATTGCATCAACCCTTTACAAATTAGCCCTTGAATATATCAAGTGGCTAATAACATCAGGTGATGTACCCCGATATTGTCTTACCGGCATCAACTAATGCTGAGCTCATCTAAAGCTTGTTCCAGTAACCTGCATCCTTATTTGTCCGCCGCATCCACATTTGTTCCATGTCTTATGATATAGATAAGTAATAATAAAAAAACGCTAAATATATATACAGACCCCTCAATTATTTGACTTTTTCGTATAAGTACCTCAATTAGACTATGTACCTATTGAACCCTTTACTCCTTCACAAGTATTTTCAATTAAGCACATTTGTTGACATGACACTAGTGTGGCATAGTGCGTGCACTGCACTCAATTTAGGAGTGTGAGAAATAAAATTTTAGTTTTTTTTTTAAATTTAAATCCCTTTAGCTTTTTTATTTTCCTTAATTCTCTCCTTTCTCATAATTTTTTATTTTAAGGATATTCTTTCTCCTTTTCTTCTTTATAAACTCACTGTTCTTCTTCTTCATTTTCCTTTTTCATCTTTCTCTCCCTTTTTCTTCTTGCCACCACTTACCATCTCTTCACCACTTATCATCTTCTTCCTTCATAAACGAAAATGTGGCCGGAGGATAAAGCAATGGAATATCTTAGTTGCCTTTTCGTTTTATTTTTTTTAATTTAGTTAATCTTCTTTTTTTATGTCTTAAGTAGAATCTCCAATCAAAAAAATAATTTTGCAGTAATGTACAGATAATGAGAGGAAGAAACAAGAAAAATAAAATTAAAAAAGAAAAACGTATCTAAAGTTCAGAGGAAAATGCATGAAAAGATCCATTCTACCATCCAAGATAAACAAATTGAGAATCTTAATTCTCTTTTCTAATGTCTAATGCTGCACATTGAGCTGCTGGTCTAAATTGGTTAGTGTTTGAGAATAATAAATTAATTTTTGAATTAGGTGTATGTATATATATGTGTATGTGTATATATGGCAGCTGCAGGGGGTGCTGCAATGGTGAAAAAAAAAGAAAATTTTTTAGGAGATAAGTGATGAAGAAGAAGATTCAATATTTTTTTTTTAATTTTTGTGTGCTCAATAATGGAGAAAAGGGAGTTTGAAAAGGAAGAGGAGAGGGGAAGGAGGGGGAGGATCGGGTAGGCAGCTTCAGGTAGGGGCTTCAATGGTGAAAGAAAAAATTTGTTTTTTGGAAGATAAGTGATGAAGAAGAAGAAGATTTTTTTTTTCTTTTTTGCTTTTGTGTGTTCAACAATGGAGAAAACATTGTTTGGAAGGGAAGAGAGGTGGGTGGGGGGAGGGGGAGGACGATCAGGTAGGCAGCTGGGGGGGGATATATTTTTTTTAAAAAATAATATTTAATTATATTAAAAAATTATTTTTATAATTATTTTAAGTTGAAATGCTACGCGTCGTTATTTAATTTGTCACTTTACCACATCATCAGCGTGTGTATTACACGCATTTTTTATTTTTTGCCATGTCAGCAAATTGGGCTCAATTGAAACCATTTGTGAAGGAGTAAAGGGTTCAATAGGTACTTGACTTAATTAAGGTGCCTATACGGGAAAAGTGAAATCTTTCAGGGGCCTGTATATGTATTACAAAATGATGTCAAGTAGACAGTTTGACATATTACAAAATGATGTTGTGGGCTCTGGACCACAAAGTTTGCAGTAAAATTCCAATAGAAGTGTGGTTACATCATTTAGAATAGCAAACTAAAAAGCCCCTAAGTTGAGACGGAAAGCCATATTGTAAAATATCTCTTCATCTAGTGCCACGAGAAAAAACAAGGAGAGTAAATCAAACAAAAGCACCACTCATATTGCAAAGCCAACAGTCAAGAAGAAGACCCTTGTCAAGAAGAAAGCAAAATCGGAAGCAACAGTGATATCCAGCACTTCTAATCTGACCTCTGAAGCAAATGGCCCAATGGAATCACCTAAACAACTTATCTGTCAGCAATGTCCATGTGCTCTTAAGAATGTAGGAAACGAGTTTGGTAAGGGACTTGCGATTTAAGGTTCTGGATGTACAGCCATTGAATCAAGTGAAAATAACAATAACTGTATGCTACTAAACTAGGTTTCGCGAATAATGGCCATGATAATAGGGTTACCCCTATCTTGAAACTCAACAAGGCATCAAAATCTAGACAGCAAGGGGACATTTCACAGAGCTCAAAGAGTAGTATTGGTGATTACAATTGTAGCACAACCATCAGTGACGAGAATAATCTAAGTGGTTCTATAATTAAGAATAGGCCACACATGCCTAAAGACAGGTAGGAGGAAGACTATCAATCGGGTGAGGAAGCGTCATGGATTCTTAGGATTAAGTCATTTCAATTTGTTAAATAAACTTGGTTGTGGAGACATTGACACAGTGTATCTTGCTGAGCTGCTGGAAACTAACTGCTTGTTTGCAATAAAAGTTATGGATAATGATATTTTGGCAAGAAGGGTTCAAACTTTTTTTTTTGGTGAAACAGGCAAACTCTTATTTATAACACAAGAACATTTACATGCCTTGTTGTGATCCAGTCACAACAGTAGAAGCAGTAGCCATATTTACATCATGCGTAGAACTAATATAATACATACTGGGGTGGGCATTCAAAATATTCACCTGTTTAGCTGATAGTTCTCCATGCATATTGTTGAATGTTACATGATTAGCATTGTGATCTTGAGATTCATACAATAAAGAAGAAGAAGAAGAAGAAGAAGAAGAAGAAGAATCGATGAAGATTAGAAGCAGAATCAAAGAAGTATGATGAGAGGAGAGAGAATGAATGTAGTGTAGTTTATTATTCTCAATCTTGATCTTCAATGTACACATGGATTAGTATATATATAGTAATTTGTAACTGATGCTAATCATCTAGGTGAGCTAACAATCTAGAATGATCTATAACTAACTCAACATATATAACTAACTTACCTAACTAGTGGAGCCTATAACTACTTTAACTAACTTATGAATTAGTTTATTACTCAACACTCTTCAAAATTGGTGTGATGAATATATTAACCATGCTAAGTTTGGAAATTAAGTGTTTATGCTTAACTCTAGTAAGTTCTTTGGTTATCACATCTGCAGGTTGGTTCTGTGTAGGAATGTACTGAGCTTTTATCAAGCATTGTAGGATTTTTTCCCTTATAAAGTGACAATTAATTTCTATATGCTTGGTTCTCTCACGATGAACTAGATTGGCATCCATTTGTAAGGCAACTTTACTATCACTGATAACTGTAATTGGTAGTTGAACTTGAATATCTAACTCTTTAACCAGTCTACTAGCCATGTTAGTTCTACCACAGTAGTTGTAAAGCTTCTATATTCAGCCTAAAAAAAGCTTCTTGATATGATGGCTTGCTTTTTCGACCTTCAGGATACTAGAGATTCACCAAGTTTGATTGTAAATCCCATCACTGATCTTCTCGAGAAAGGGTATGCAGCCCAATCTGCATCACAATAAGCTATTAGTGTATTACTGTTAGAACTAGATAGTAGTATACCCGATCTAGGATTCTTCTTGACATATTTAATCACTCTAAGTGCAACATTCATGTGTGATTTCTTTGGTGCTTGCAGGAACTGACTTAGAGCCTGGATACTCTAAGATATATTAGGTCTAGTCACAATTAGGTATAGCAATTTACCAATGATTCTTTGGTATTTGCCCTGATCCTTTAGTAGTTCATCACTTGAGTCTACTATGTCCTTATTTTGTTCATCAAATTATCTTGTTTTTAATTTGATAGTTGAGTCCATAGGTGTGTTGATAGTATTGATAGAACTGAGACTTGTCTCAGAGATTAGTTCAAGAGCATATTTTCTCTGATGTATCATGATCCCTTCTTTTGACCTTGCAAATTCAATTCCTAGGAAGTACTTTAGCTCCCCTAAGTCCTTCATCTTGAACACTTTATGCAGGAAAGTATTTATTTCAATGATATGATTTAAATCATTGCCAGTAACTAAGATGTCATCAACATATGCTAATACTATGATCATTCCCGAATCAATTCTTTTGCTGAACAGTGATTGATCATACTGACTTTGCTTGAATTTACACTTAACTAAGGCTTCACATAGCTTAGCATTCCATTGCGTAGGAGCCTATTTCAATCCATACAAGGATTTAAGAAGTCTGCATACCTGCCTGCCCCCTGCTTCTTAAATCCTTGTGGAAGTTCTATATATATATTTCATCATGTAGATCACCTTATAGGAAAGCTTTGAAGACATCCATTTGGTGAATATGCCAGTTCTTAGCTACTGCAATAGCAAGTACAGTCTTGAGGATTACCATCTTAACTATAGGGCTAAAGTTTCTGAAAAGTCTATACCTTCCTTTTAACTATATCCTTTAGCAACTAATCTTGCCTTAAACCTTTTCACTTCTCCTATAGCTTTATATTTGATCTTGTATATCCATTTACACCCAATTGGTTTTTTATCTGATGGTAGATTCACCATCTTCTATGTTTGGCTGTCTTCTAATGTTGTAATTTCTATTTTTTTAGCCTCTATCCACCTAGGGTCTTTTACAGCTTCTGCATAAGAAGAGGGTTCAATTTTGTTAGAAAATTTTGCTAGGTAACTTTGATATCTAGGTGTTAAAGCATCAGAGAAAATATAATTAGATAGAGCATAGGGAATGTTCTCATGAATATTTAAGGACACAAAGTCTTTCATCTAGCTTGGTGGATTTAAAACTCTTATAGATTTCCTGGATAGGACAGAACTAGAAGAGGCTGTATTATGCAGATTTGGAACATGATTAGTTTGCTGAACATGTTGCATCGCATGTTGCATTACATGTTACATTATATGTTGATCCTCCTGTCCTTGTAGCTCCTCTTGTTCTTATGGTTGAGTGAACTCCATAGTAGTAGTTTGAGGTGGGATCATAAGTGAATCTATTTCTGAGTTTATGAACTGATGATTAGGTAAAGTGAATAGCTGGTAAGAGGTTGACTGCATAACTGTACATTTGAAAGGGAATATGTCTTCTCTGAATATGACATCCCTATTGACAAAGAATAGTTTGTTAGTGATGTCATATAGAAGATATCCCTTTTGAGTTTCTGAATAGCCCATATGAATAGCCATTCTACTTCTAGGAATTAACTTACCAGTTTCCTGAACTACTTTTGCATAGCAAAGATAACTAAGTACTTTTAAATGCACAAGTGAAGGTTTTTTATTATATAGTTTCTCACAAGGAGATAAACTATTTAAGACAGATAAGGTAATTCTATTAATGAGGTAGACTGGAGCTTTTACGCATAGACCCCAGTACTTAAGAGGTATGTGATCTTGAAATTTGATAGCCCTTTTTAGTTCTAGAATGTTTCTATGCTTTCTTTCAACTATCCCATTTTGTTGGGGTGTATGAGTACATGAATTCTGATGTATTATACCATACTTAAGGAATAAGTCTGAGGTGATTTTGTTCACAAATTTTGTACCATTATCACTTCTTATAATCTTGATACCGACATCATACTGAATTTTTACAAAGACAATGAACTGTTGAAGAAGAATTGAAACATCATATTTGAATTTAAGTAGAAAAATCCATGTCATTCTAGAGAAGTCATCTACTATGGTTGGAAGGAATCTAAAACCATCATGAGTGACCACTTTATAGGGTCCCCAGAGATCAACATAAACCAGATAAAAAACTTTATTGCTGATAGAATCACTGGTAGGAAATGGACTTCTAGCTTGTCTTGCAGAGTGACAAATACTACATTTATTTAGAATGCCAATAATCTGAGAACTATTTCCTAGAAGCAAAAGTGTAAGTGTCTTAAAAGGAACATGTCCTAGTCTCCTATGCCAAAGATTACTATCACCTCTGTCTCTATAAGTCTTGGTTGTAAAACTAAAGCCAGATTCAACACCATTCCTTCCTGGTAAGTTTTGTTTGATTAGAAAATAAAGGACATTCCTTTCTCTACTAATCTCTTTCACCTTCCCATTGTAAAGATCCTGAAAAATACAAAAGATTAGGAAAAATAGCAGAACATTGTAATTGTCTAGTTTCCTTTGAGACAGACATCAGGTTACACTTGAATTAAGGTACATGCAGCATATTTTGTAATGCACTTTGATCTGATATAGTAGTTATACCAGTGTGTTGTACTACTGAAACCTCACCATTTAGTAAAAACACTTTTCTAGATACCTCAGGTTGAGTTATAGAATCTTTGTTCAATAGCTCAATATATGAGGTCATATAATTTGTAGCACCTATGTCAATGATCCACTCATATGAATCATTAACCACATTTAGTGCTCTAAGGTTACCTATCATATTAACCACAGTTGTGTTTGAGGTCTTTGATTCATCTTGCTTTAGCATTTGGCATATATGATGATATTGTTCTTGTGTGAACCTTGGTGAAACCATCATGCTATTGCTAGAACTGATAGATGATATTACCTGAGTTGGAATCTCAGCATGTCCTAGCATGTAGTTAGGATCTACAGAATAAGGTGATAACACCTGAGAGTTGTGTCTGTTGATGCTTATTAGAAGCTAACCAGTTTTGTGCTACTGCATGTGCACTTGGAGTATTACTTCTTTGTTGCTTGTACCTAGGTTCATAAGTTTTATCCGCACCCTTATGATCACCATGTTTAGGATGTCCAGGAGGGTACCCAACAAGACTGAAGCAATCTTTCTTGAGATGACCTTTAAGTTTGCAATGGTCACATACAATATTTGAGTTGTATGAGGAGAAAGGGTGCCTATTATCCATTTGATTACCTAATTTTGAGTACAATGCAAAATTAGAAGCTCCAGGTGCAATACCTAGCAAGCCAGCATTAGTAACATTATTTGATATAGCTGTTTAACTCTCATCACTGATCACCATTGAGTAAGCTTGGTTCACAATGGGTATGGGGTTCATCAGTAATATCTGACTCCTGGCTTGTGAAAATGAATCATTTAACCCCATCAAGAATTGATACAGTTTCTATCTCTGTAAGTACCCAACAAATTTCTTAGATTGAGGACAATTACAAGCAGGAAAGGGTACCATTGAATCAAACTCATCCCATAAAGCCTTTAGTTTAGAAAAGTAAGATACTACTGACTGAATTTCTTGAGTAATCTGAGATATTTCTTGATGTAAGTTGTAAGTTCTTGAACCATCAATTTTGTCAAATATTTTTCTTAAATCTTCCCAAATAGCATGAGCATTAGATGCATATATTACACCCCTAATTTGATCAGTAGACACAACATTTATAATCCAAGATAGTACTATGGCATTTACTCTTTCCCATTTCCCCCATAATTCTACTTGATATGATTCTTCTTACAGGATCCATCTACTAATCCCAGTTTGTTTTATCCCAAGAGAGCAATCCTTATTGCCTTGCTCCAGAGTATATAGTTTTCACTAACTTTTAACAAAAAAGATATGAGAGTTAAGCCACTTATATCGGTGGAAGCCAAAAATAAAGGGTGATTCTTATCTATTGCTGCATTAACGTCTTGCCCAGCAGTTGATGAAGACATATTGTTTCCAAGATCATTAGGATTTTCCATGATAAACACGAATCAGAGAGACAGTAGTTGCAAAAACCAAAAGAAATTTCAGATGTAGTTGCAGATTATGCAGAAAAGGTCTAAACCAGAATAAAAAACCTTGCAAGAACTTGGAATTTTTGGATCAAAGATGTAACGCCCCGAGAATACACCTTGAGCGTCACACGATGCTTACGACCCCGAAGGACCCCAAGCTAACGCATGACTGATACCTGTTGTGAATACTGAATAATAATCATAAAACATATGCAGAAGTGAAGCTGAAAATGCCATAAGGTCCATAATACTGAAAAATAAATACTCAGTACATTGGTGGACTAACTGCTGACTGAAAGTGTCTGAAAGCCTCTAAATATCTAAAATAAAAGAGTTGGTGGGACAGGCCTCGACTAACTCCAACTACTATCTTAAAATAACTAAAATACTGTATGTAATGCTATGATTACATAAGTATCACGTCCTCGATGGATGAGGACTCACTACTGTAGCTGCGGCTGATCGACTGATCTGGCTAAGTACTGTTAGGAACCTGAGCATCTGAACCTATGATATGAGACATCATAGAGCAAAGAGAGTATGTGTCAGTACTTTGAATGTACTGGTACGTTAGGTGAGGTTAAGCTAATATGCATGGGTTCATATGCATAAATAATAATAACTAAATATTATGAAGTAATTAGATGAGAGTATATTCAAGACTGGGACTACTGAAAGTACTAAACATACCATACCAAACATATATCGCCTGTCTGAATTAGACTCAAATTGAAGTACTGAGTTCTGGTAACTGAATACTGATAACTGAAGTTTAGACTAAAATTGAAGTACTAAATTTCTGATAAATGAATAACTGATAACTGTAAGTCATGATCGTGTAGAACTAAACTAATTTTTATACTGAATACAGAATACTTAATACTGAAATTGAGACTGTGGGAGTTATCATCTAACCGATATACCTCGATTATAGACTGATTTGGGGTCCAACCTGTAATCTCAGTTGGAAGGGTATTAGCACCATGGCATGGGTTACTAACACTGGCCGGGTCAACCCTAATATGGCAGGAAGACTCATGAGATGTATATGGTTACGTCAACTCTAGTCTGGTAGGAAGATGATTTACCCTACGTTGGCTACGTAGTTTTGTAACTCATGGACTACTACTAAGGGTCAAACCCTATACTGGCGGGAATACTCCCATCCCTGGGTTCACTCGGTGCTAAATCCTACTCCCAACTGAATCAACACTGGAACTGATCACTAGGCTGTACTAGGCTTGACTGAACTCACCCTGATTCGATTAAATGACCGAATGCTACTGTGCGAGATACTACAAAATCATTCTATTTCAACTGGAGACTAGATAACAACTAATTTTGGGTATTCAATGCTCCCAGGACTCGATAGCATAGATAATGGAACCATATCTCAACTTTAAAAGCATCACACAGAGGTTACTATGCACAATTCATTCACATAGATATTTTGTCAAACACCTAGGATGCATAATTCTTGTACATGAGAATGAGTAATATATGAATTCCATGACTACCATATTCAACATCACAATTTCAAGATTTAATATAAGTGTTACATAAATCAACACACATTCTAGTTTATTTACATGAAACTCAAAATTTTCCTGGCTTGAAACCCTCACAACAACACATACATGAACACAATTTCATTCAAGAATGTAAATCATAATCTAAGTTTTGAAAAAGAATTCTTGAACTCCAGGGGTGGAAGGAACCCAAGGATGAACACCTAACATACCTTGGTTTTTTGAATTTGTGAGAATTGTTGGTGAATTCTTGATACTTGGACTTGAATTTGATGAACCTAAGTTTTGTTCTTAAGAGTTTTTGTGAAGAATGAATGTGTTTTTCCCTTTCCCATGCTTAATTTTGTGTTTTTGACTGATTTAACATGGGGGAAATGATCCAACTACCCATCTAGACTCGGGATTAATTACACAAAATATGTCCAACGACACTACAGGCGACGTGTTGCATCGATGGTAACGACGCGATGGCCAACGCGATGCGTTCTAATCGTGTTGGCTTACTATTTTGGTTATCCAAATATGTCTCAAACGATGTTCGAAAATTCCAAACTCACCCGAGATGACCTATAGATAACCCTGATCATGAATTAATTTAAAAATGGACAATCTAAGGTCAAAAAATTGGAAGTGAGACCATTGAAATATCGAGGCCAAAAATGAAACTAAGTCTTAACACTTTGCTAAAAAATTTTCTAAGTCTGGGACCTCTTTTGGCAAGCTATATAGGATTGAAGTGGACTAGGAATTTACGGGGTCTTATAGAAGAACACTGAAAACCTTCAGTGATTGGCTCTGATACCATGTTGAATGTTACATGATCATCATTATGATCTTGAGAGTCATAGAAGAATCAATGAATATTAGAAGCAAGATCAAAGAAGTAAGATGAGAGGAGAGAGGATGAGTGTAGTGTAGTTTATTATTCTCAATCTTGATCTTCAATATACACATGGATTAGTGTATATATATAGTAATTTGTAACTGATGCTAATCAGCTAGGTGAGCTAACAATCTAAAATGATCTATAACTAATTCAATATATATAACTAACTTTCCTAACTAGTGTAGCCTATAACTACTTTAACTAACTTATGAATTAGTTTATTACTCAACACATATCCACAAACAAAATGTCACTAAGTGACTGTGGAGGGGTCCAAAACAACGTAGTAGTAGAGGTCGTAGTAGGTAGTCTTGCTATTCCATCGGCTAGCCTATTCTGTTCCCAGGAGGAACCTGCAAATCAGATATCAACGGTGAGTTAGAACATGTATAAGGATCAAGTATATGTAGTAATTGTTGAGAGTCTATTCCAATTTCCAATGGAAACAAGTTGTTCTGGTAAGCAAGCTGGAGTCTTAATAACAATGCGCGGGTTTCTCCTTTCAGTACATCTGCGAGATTTTAAGAATGCTAGATCGCCCTTTTCTACCAACGTTCTATGCGCAGTTTACATCTGATAACCTATCATGCTTAGTTATGTAGTTTTGCCCAGGTGGTGATTTGCATGTCCTCAGGCAAAAGCAGCCAGACAGAAATTTTCCTGAAGCAGCTACATAGTATGATATGATCCAATTTAATAAATTATACAATGAAGCTTTGGTAGGAAAAATGAGTATTTCAGCATATAAATAATGTGGTCGTTGTGCTCTCTTGATTTGTGCTTGGGAGTGGTAGAATGTATAAATTAGTCTGAAATGTTAACTGGAATAAATGGATTCAAATATACATGGGTAATAAAACGTTGATAATGTCTTGATTTTTCTATTTTTTAAATGTTTTACCAAGTACTAGTCTGACTCATTATCACTTGGTTGATCAAATGTTTCGACCCTTAAAAACTTCTCATTTTGTTCAGTTCTTGTCTGAGGATGCACATACACTCTCTGAAGTTTTATAAGAGGAACTAGTAAATCATTTATACCACTTTAAGCCTGTTTGGATAAGCTGAAAAAAAATGGCTGAAAAAAAATTCTTTAAAAGTGCTTTTGAAAGTGCTGAACTTATTTTAAAAATAAGCAGTTAAGTGTTTGGATAAAAGTGCTGAAACTGAAAAAAAGTTATTGATGTGTTTGGTAGATAATGCTTTTAAACACTTTTTTTTGTTAAAATGACTAAAATACCCGCATAACTGTTAATAATATATAGAGTTGATTATTATTAATTTTTATTGCTAAAATGATTCAAATTAAAATTAAAATTAAAATATATTTTAATATATATATATATATATGTATGTATATATATATATATATGTATGTATGTATATATTAAAAAAAATATTTTCATAAATGACTATTAATTTGTGAGCTAAAAAAATATTTTTTTAAGAGTTTAAGTGTTGAATGTTTGTGTTTGAAAAAGATAGTTATATATTAAAAGATTATTTGTTTCTTCATGGTTACGTTAAGATTTCGTATCATTAAGTTGCAATTTACGGCACTTCCATTTTCTTATTAAACTGGATTTGTTGCTTTTAATCTTCGAAGATAATATTAATATATATGTCGAGCTTATCATTAAGCAATATATATATATATATATATATATATATATATATTATTAATCATTATAATTACATTAATAGATAAATAGTTTCATACAAAAGAGGCACTAATATGACTAGAGTTAAGTTCGCCATAAATACAAAAAGTGAAAGTATTCAATTAGTACAAGCATTAAGCATTACAAATATCATTAGCAATCATATCACGAAGCCACACCCAATACACATTAATAATTAATTTTACATTTAAATTCATATGTAATTTATAGATCACACAAAAATAACTTTATCGTTACCTAAAATTTCAATTCAACTTAATGAATAACAAACAAATACCATTTAAGAAGTAAACTTAATGTTACAAGTTTGAATTTAATGACTTTTACCACTAAATTGTTTCATGTGAAAAATACACTTTCTTCATTTTATTTTATGTTGCTTAATTTAATTGGAGAGGAATTTTGAAGAAAGTGAGAAAAACTTTTTAGTTGTGCAGTTTTAGACTAAAAATATGTGTAGTATACCAAAATATTATTTGAATTTTGTGATTTAAATATATCATATATTATTAGAATTGAAAAGTTGATAAATATAAAGTAAATCCTTTTTAAAGTAGGATTAAAAAGAAAAATAATAACATAAATTTAAACAGAGGAGTATGAGATTCCCTTTAGTCCCTATTTGCTTACTACTCCATCCCTCCATCCCAATACACTTTGAGGGAATCTTGAAGCAATTTGATAACAACAACGTGGTTATTTTTCGGGAGAAATGAAATTGCTGTGAAGTGTGCTATGTTAGTAGTGATGGAGAATTAGAGCTAAAGGGTAAACTTGAAATAAGAAATAATTATAAGGGACACAGGTATAATTTACTTGGTCAATTTTAAGCTCCAAAAAAAAGGCTGAAAATCACAGCTTCTTATTTTTTACTTAAAAAAAAGCCAAAATCAATTTAAAGCTATTATAAATATTACCAAATACCATTTTAAGTAAAAAATAGCTTATAAGTTATTTTAACCAACTTATAAGCTAATCCAAATACCTACTTTGTGGATAGGATGTATCCTCTGCATCCACTCCTTGCAATTATATGTCATATAAAATGCTGAGAACATGGGAATTTTCTTCTACATCACAAGAATGAAAGTTGCATAGCATCCCATCTATGCAATTGTTACTTCCTCTGTTTCAATTATTTTTGTCTTGTTTTAATGACATGAAATTCTAAAATGTAAGAAGACTTTAATTAAAGTAGAATGTATCAAAATATCTTCTAATTTTGTGACTTTAATATAACATATAAAAAGTTAAAATTGAAGGGTTGTCAAAAAAGAAAAGAAATATTCTTTTCAAAATGGGCTTAGAAAATAAGACAAACAAATAAAAATTGTTTTATTTAGCTGATAAATTTTGGTGTTTAATTGCAACTAAAGTTGGTGTTTTTTTCCTTCAATTTTGACCAATAAGTAAGGATTATTCTTTCAAGAGGGGTGAAGGAAGGTTTGAAAAATTGTTCATCAAAGTAATAGAATTTTCTTCATACAAAAAGGTTTAGTTGTTTTTTTTTTTTTTCGTAATAGGTTAAAATAGATTAGAATTTTTATTCGTAATAGGTTAAAATCGATTAGAATAAAGAAACTTCATTTATCTTGATATTTCGAATCCTAACTTTTTTACAAGATATTTATATTGTTCTGCTAATCACTATACATGAAAAGTCTAGGTCACACCTAAACCATCGTAGTAATCTATTACACACCTAAACTATAAAAAAGTGGAACTATTACCTCCACGCGACGCCCATTCTAAGGCGTGTTTCTTACACTCATTTTAGGCGCGTTCAGTCTTTAAAATAACAAAATAAAAGGCTAAAAATATTAAAAATACAACACTTTTAATTTCCAACGGATCTATTGAACCCTAATTCCTATTTAAGCCAATTTGGGGTTCCAAACTAAGAACCCTAATTCCCAAATTTGTCTTTCAAAATCAAAATTGAAGATCATTTGTTTGAAGAACTGGTAACTAAATGTTAATTAAATTATTTTTTTTATTTTTTCAATTGTAAAACTATTAATAAAATTATTTTTTTTATTTATTCATTTTAATATGTGGGTCCCACCTTCTTCAATTACTTCTTCTTCACCAAAATCATCATTAAAACACCACTATTGACACCATATCAGCAAACTCAAATCTTCACCACAAAAATTTTAAGAATGAAGCAAATCCTTAAATGTAGGAACCTTTAATTCAATGACTACAAAAGTCTAGCTTAAAAATGTAATCATCTGAAGAAAAAATTGAGCCATAATTCTTCTACAAAATCAAAAGGAATAGTTCTTGTGAACTTGTCCAGCCCAGATGTATACAAAATCCTTCATTTTTCTTTCATTTCATTCCCTTTTTTGATACTTAGTACTATTGTGTGTTTAAGATATGTAAGACAATTATTCAGGGCACAATAAAAATTATCCTTTTCCTACACAGTAGGATTAAACAGACCAAGTTGCAAACTTCCAGAGCAAATTTAAAGGAAAAATCATACAAATAGCAGTAAACACTTATCAATTTTTTTTTTAAATTATCTATAAAGGGAAAGGGGTTAGTTGAATTCTTAATTTTTGGGTCTTTCGAAGGAATTGAGGTATGTAAATCGACTATTTGGGTTGAAAATTTCAAGACTGTTCCTGGGAATATAAAAAGATTCAATCTTGAATGAAATTTTTAGAAAATCAGTCAAATTGAAAAATTTGAAGTAATTTGGAAGGAAGAAAAGTGATAAATGAGAATAAGCTTATGAAGATTCGGTGTAAATTAAATTTACGTCCGGCTATATGGAGATTGAAGTGTCTTAAATTCCTTCACATGAATGGTGGACTTCATACACTCCAAATTTATGTTTTTTTGGGGGAAAATTTCACAAAATAACAACTCTGTAGCCTTAATTATAACTTTTATAGCAACAGTTTTATAATTACGAAAAATAGCAAATTGTATTTTGTATTTAAGTAAAATGTTGTTATATAAATACATATACAAATATATATGTATTACTCATAAATACATATGCACAACTGAAAAATAAATATTCTTCTATTACTATGAAGTGGGTAAAATATTGCTACTTTTGCTATAAGTTGTAATTTTGAAGAAGTGTTGCTATTTATTGTAATTATAATCTTAAGGATGCTAGTTTTTGTAATTTTTTCTTTTTCTTTTTCCTTCTATTTGGGTCGGGTCGGGTTAGAATGGGTTAAAATAGATGGGTCGAGTTAGATTTATTTAATAAAATAGAATAATTAAATTAGACATATCGCATCATCACAGGGCGAGTGGAGTACACTCCACTCATTAAACTAGGACATGAGTGTCGCGGGGGATGTAATAGTTTCAATTTTTTATAGTTAAGGTGTGTAATAGGTCACTACAATAGTTTAGATGTGACCTAAACTTTTCGAATATAGTTTAAGGTGGAAACAATGACTTTTTCCAATAAGAAATAAAAATTATTTTCCAGTTCACATGAACCAAATGAAAGGAAAGAATACCGTATATTGTTACGTCTCATTCTCAATTGTTACTTAAAGGGTACGTCTCATTCTCAATTGTTACTTAAATGACCCTTGATACAGGTCACTTGCAATTACATATTTACATTGGTAAGAAGTAAGAACCTTTTTGTAATTTCATCTATCCTCATTTCTCATCCCTCCCTCCTTTGATTAGCAATATACTTTCTCCGTCTCATATTATTTGACATATTTTTCTTTTACAGAATTTTTAGGGGTCGTTTGGTAGAGTGTATAAGAATAATGTAAAATATGATGTATTAGTAATACTTGTGCCTGCTATGCTTGCATTAGTTATGCTTATATTTTTCTTATGCAGTGTTTGGTTTGATATATTAAAATAACGTGAATTACATAATTTCTAAAAAAGTTATTTTTTTACAAAAATATCCTCCATATATATGTTGGAAAGTATGCGAATTTTTTTTTAAGGATAATAGTGACTTTAATCATGCTAATGCATACAAACATGTCAAATATGAGATGAAGGGAGTAGTTCTTTTTGTACAATTTCCAGACAGGTCCTAGTGCCTAAATAACATGACGAGAAGAAAAAACTGACCATAATAACATTTGGACCGAAAGTTAAAATCTATATATGTGTATAGTTATAGATATTAACCTTTTTCGGCACATTACGATGGTCATTTTTCTTCGGATTCACATATTGTTATGGTTACATTTCTCTTTTCGTCTATTATCGAATTCATACATTACTATGATCACTATTCTATTTTCGTCTATTATTTAATTTCTGAATTCACACGTTACTATGATCATTTTTCTCTTTTCGTTCATTATTTAGTTTCTAGATTCGCACATTATTATGATCATTTTTCTCTTTTCGCTCATTATTTAATTTCTCAATTCACATATTATTATGATCACTTTCCTTTTCGTTTACTCCGAACTCGCACATTATTATTATGATCACTTTTCTCTCTTCGTCTATTATTTATCTTTCAGATTCTGAAAAAAGTAATAGCAAAATCGAAGAAAATGGCTTCCACCACTCAAACAACCCCTTGGGACCAAAATAATGCAATTTTTTAAAAATTATTGCTTCTTTTCTGAAGCAAGATTTATTGACTATAAGTATCAGATTTTTCCTCAAATATTAGTACGAAAATTTAAAGTTAAAAACTCCTCTCTTACAAAAACTCAAATGTGCTCCACATTGGATCTGTTTAAAAAACAGAATTTTTTGTATTTTAGGCTAAGAATACATTGAACTATAATAAGTCACCATAAGGAGCCCAACTATTTCTAGTCCAATTCAACAACTCATACTTGAGCACATTGCAAACATAAAATTCTCACAATTTCTATCAAATTAGAGATTAATGTACCTACCTTAACCACTACTTGGTGTCTAATAAAAGACTCCTTCATATTATTTTTCACCAACAAAAGACATTGCATATAAAATAACTAAGAAAACTAATTACTACTTGATTTTCATGAAGACAAAACATGACCTTTTTAACTTTAATCAGAAGTTTAAGAGCATGGGATTTCCTCCTTAAGAATCTTCTTCTTCTTGTTGTTGATGTTCAACAACATATTCTCCAAATTCCCATAAGTTGAAGTTCATTTGACTTAGCAGATGTTCGTACGCTTCACATGTTAATCCCCAATGCCAAGCATGTTGATATCCTACACAAAAAATTCTCCAGCAACTAGGATATGTCCTGATCAAATATCCCCTTTTGTCATCAATCAATTTTCCTGTACAACCTATGTAAGGGCAATCTATTGAATATGAAAAAGCCAAAACTTTAGCTTCTCGATTAGCATCTTCTACACGATCAAGAACATAAAAAAGCAACAATAATTCAAGATCCACCGTTCTCTTGCAGTTCACAACAGGACACATAATTTCTTGAATATTTTCCTTGATTTGTTTAGCTATATACTTCTGTATACATTCTTTGCAGTATAAATGCTGGCAATTGCTGCCCTGACTCAGTGTGTTTGACGGAAATGCATCTTCACAAATATCGCAGTACGAACATGAAGATTCTCTTTTTTTCCAAATACTGTGTACTTTTTCAATCGATTCATAAATAAAAAAATAATGAGGTTCAACAGCTTCCTTACCAGCAACATGATTAGAACTTGATTCCAAGTTCTTATCTGAATTGAACTACGCAGAATAGAAGAGGATCCGCTGCAACTGTATATCTTCATCTTCTTCTATGGTGTCGTCCTTATTTTTGTTGACACAAGACCTCATCTGAAGACTATCAGTTTCTTCATTGTGATTAGAGGTTTGAGTATTTCTTGATCCCATTTCAATTTGATGGTGCCTGCAGATTTACTAAATTTCCGTCTTCTTTGATGTCTGTGGAAATTCTTAGCCCTTCTAAATGATAAATCAATTTTGTTACCACTCATTCATTTTTGGTACAAGAATTGGGACATGATACAATACTTTATTCAATCAACGACAGAGGCAGAACGGAGGACTCCGCCATGAATTGTCAAGCGATTGTTATATTTCTTTCTCAGTGTGCATCTAGGTCATATCTGCATAGACATATATATAGTAATTGTTTTTCTTTAAAAATAAGTATCTTATTGAGTTAAGACTTAAATCACATTTAAGATTTAAATTTTTTTCCTTTTTAGGATTTTTGACTTGGCAGCAAAATAAATTTGCGTTAAATTTGGACTATGCCACGTGTCAAAAATGGTATAACATGTCTAGTCAAAGTAATGGGCAATGAACATGTTTTGCGTGCACAACTGACATGTTCCGACCAATAAAATGTAAACTCAACTTCAATTTGAATGGTCGGAAAAAAATTATCTACATCACAGTCTTTCCATCCAGCACAAATAATATATTTCAATTAATTTCATCTTAGCACAAATGATATGTTTCAACCAATTAAATGTCACCATATAAAATACAATTTAATTGGTTTAAAAAAAATTGTCCTCATCACAACTCTTCCATCTCAGCATGAGTGACATGTTTCAACCTATTAAATATTATCATGTCAACTTAATTTAACTGATTGAAAATCTTTGTCATAATACATGATGCGTTGTTAAATTACCACTCATTTACGCTCAAATGCTTGCACGCTACAAAGGTTTGACGGTATGAATGAGACAACTTTGGTATTTGAATGCACTAATTTCCATATTTTGTAGGTATACAAGTGATAAGAAGAAAAGAAGTGAAGTGAGCTAAAAAGAAATAAAAAAGGAAAGAGAAGTGCAAAAGCTAGAAAAGCAGGAGCAAGATCTGACCTCAGTTACCGCAATCGTGGTCTGAGGGCCACGGCCGCGACTATTCAAGATTAGTTTGAACCAGCGATCGCAAAGGACTCATCGCGATTGTAGGAGTCATGATCACGATCAATCTGGGGCGATCGCGGCAACACGGATTTATGCCAAAGGGTAGATTCATAATTTTATAGAACCGACCCCCATATAGAGCAAAAACCCTTTCACTTTTGGGTATCATCCCAACTAGAATTAAATATTGAACAATTTGAAACCCTACCAAATTGGGGAAACTTCTTGTGGCTAAATTTTCAATTTGTTTTGGTTGTCATTGAAGTTGGAGATTAAATTACTCTTACTTTCAATTTTTATGGAAACATTAAATGATCTTTTTGGTAAATTTCTTTCTTTTAACTCCATGAGTAGCTAAATATTTATCTTGGAATTATGTTGAAATAGGGTGAAAATATGTGTGGGTTGTGATGTATTAGTGTAGATTCTTGATTATTGATGATGGATTTTACTAATGATCGTTTGATTGAGTTAGGATTTGTGGGTGAAAACCCCAATTCCCACAATTGATTTTGTTGGTGAAAACCCCAAATTTTCAAAATCTCACATCATCCTTGAAAGAGGGATGTGAATATACTTTTGGATCCTATATCATCCTTGAAAGAGAGATATGGGTGATAAGACATTAGTAAACAATAGTTAGATATAGATTATTTCCTTTTCATTATCTTAGAAATAAGAGTGGACTGAGAATTAGCTAGGTCCTGGGCATCTTCCTAGAAATAGAGATGCCCAATTTAGGTATTGGGTGGATTTGCTTGCCATATATATGAGGTATCTAAAAGGGTCCATGGGTGATAATCTTGAGTGTTGGTTAACAAACTAGCATCAAGAACCCCTAACCTATCCAACCCATGTAATTGTTAACTAGAATTTGCATTTGATTATTACGAACCCATGCATTATTTGCCCCTAGGAAGGCATAATCCCAAGACTTGTCTCATATATAAATCTTATCCACATTTGTTGCCTTGAATTGGTAGATGGATTAGATTTTGGTAAAACAACTTTCCAAACCATCCCCCCATTTCAATTCATGTATTTTATTTTATTTATATTACAGGTATCTTCTTAGTAGCTATTAACACCCATAGGATTAAAAGACTAATTCCATTTCTCAAGGATTTGACACCAACTCCCATTGGGTTAATATACTTGACAACGATCGTCTTGCCCGTTAATCATGGAGTGAGTTAATCTTTATCAAAAAGGCATCGTTGTTAGGGAGTAAAATTTAGTTTTCACTTGTGTGGTGTTGATTGTAGCTTTAGGAATACCCGTAGTAGTTGTTATTTATTTTGGTTGTTGTTTCTATTTCCTTTTAGGTAATTTCAATAGTGTCCACGACACCATGAGTGACCGTGCAAGTAATGTTGGACTTTCAATGGGCCCCTTGATGATGAGGACCAACTCCATGATGTTGGACGTATGAGTGCTATTGGTATCCCACCTAATCAAGGGAATGAGGTATTCCACATCACAAGTGTTATGTTACACGTGATTTAAATGAAGGTTTTCTTTGGGGGGCAAGCTTATGAAGACCCCAATTTGCACTTGAAGAATTTTGTAGAAGTATGTGCCCTCTTTTACATTGCTCACATCTCATAAGAATCCATCCGGTTACGCCTCTTTCTATTTTCTCTAGTAGGTGAGGCGATATTGTGGCTATGATCTTTTTTCACCGGGTCAATCATATCGTAGGACGAACTTACTGTTACTTTCTTAGACCGTACTTTTTACTATCTAAGATATTATAATTGCGTGACAAAATCACCAATTTTCGTCAGTTGAATGGAGAACCTCTATATAAGGTATGGGAGAGATTTAATGGGAAGCTCATGCTATGTCCCAACCACGAGTTCCTGGAGAAGATGCTTCAAATATTTTACTGGGCTTTGGATCAACTAAATAAAACCATGGTGGATAATACGAACGGGGTTTCACTTGTGAAGCTGTCTTATAATGTGGCTTTAAATTTGCTTGAGGAAGTCACGAATCAAAATCGAGGATGGCATACTTGAGACACTGAGGTAGCTAAAGGGTCTCCTACCACCTCCTATATTGATAAATAGCAAAGGAAGAGAGATGAAGAGAGAAAGGAAAATATGGCAAAAATGATGACACAATTAGAATTGCAAATGATACATGTGATGGGTGCACCACAAAAATGGTGAATGTCATGGCATCCAAGGGATATGACTAAGAAAAGGCCAAGAGTCCTGATAAATAAATTAGGTATTTGGCTAACTATTCAGTGGGTTCTCGCCTGGCCTATCAAAGGCAAGGTGGGAACCAAGGTTGGACGGATTGTAAAAGAGAACAGGATTGGTGTGATAGGGATAAAAAGCGTTATTGGAGAGACAAAAAAAGGAGTATGATCTATATGTGCCTCCCCATGACCGAGTAAAGTTAAAGAGTCCAATTTCATTGATCCCAAAAAATTCAAGACCAAGGATGTGTTAGCTTGGATCTTGATGAGAGTGAAGGGAACAAACAAAATGGTTCGAGAATTGAAAGGAGATTTTTCACAAATAAATGAAAGGGATGTATCACACTCCGCTTCAATCAAACAATTGGATACTCAAATTGGCCAAATCTCCACTCAACTTAATGTAAGACAAAAAGGGGGTCTTCCTAGTGATACCATTCTGAATCCAAAAAATAATGCCCAAGTATTGGCAATTATCATATGAGTGGTAAAACCCTCGGTGATCTTGTGGTGGAAGTTAAAAAAGATACAAATATTGAGAAAAGAATTGTAAAGAAGAAGCATGTGAATGATTCAAATGAGGAGGCTCCGATGTCTTAAGAAGGGAATGAAAAAAAACCAATGACAATTGAAGAAATAGTTTAAGAAGAGAAAGATCCTAAGGTAGTTGAGAATGATGAACCATAAAGTGATCTGATGCCTACCATGAAGGTTCACTTTTTATTCCCTCAAAGGCTCAAAAATAAGGAGGACAATTCCAAATTCAATACGTTCCTTGCTAAGTTTAGCAATCTTTTAATTAATATCCCATTGCTAGAGTCCATTCAAGAGATCCCGGAATATGCTAAGCTCATAAAGAAGTTAATGCCAAAGAAACATCTTGTTAATGGTGAAACCATCAAAGTTACTCATGTGTGTAGCACTTCAGGACTAGCGCTATAGCCGAAAAGAAAAAAGATCCTAGGGCTTTTACAATCCCTTGCACCATAGGGACACACAAATTTGACAAAGCCTTGTGTGACCTTTGTGCAAACATCAATCTCACGCCCAATGAAATCTATAAAAAACTTGGTTTGGGCACTCCTACTCTAACAACAATAAGGATATTAAGGGCAGACCAATGTATCAAGAGAACGGTTGGAGTTTTGTTTGATGTGTTGGTAAAGGTGGACTGCCTCATTCTTTTTGTAGACTTCATTGTGCTTGATTGTGAAATTAACCAAGAGATACCTATCATTCTTGGTTACCCTTTCCTTTCAACTGAAAGAGCTATTATTGATATGGAGTTAGGAGAAATGAAATGGGTCTAACATGATAAAGTATCTTTTCGGGATTGCAAAACGGAGAAACAGCCCATGGAACTCCAAGTGGTGTCTGTTTTTTATTTAGTGGACACAGAGGTGAATGATGGATGCCTTGAGGATCCAACTTGAAAAGATGAATAACAACGATTATAAATTAGGTTCTAAGTGGGAGGAAACCTACTAAAGCCACGAAAGTGGTCCGGTATCCTTTGTTTTTGATTAAGTAGAGTAGGTTTTATTTTTGTTTGTGATTGATCCATGACATTAGGGTGATATAAGGTGTTTTGAATGAGATTGAATAGGGGAAAAGTGTGAAAAAATTGTACAGTGGACTGAGTAGGGGAAACAGAGGGCCAAAAATAGCCTCAGTTACTGTGATCGCGACACCCGTGCTATCACGATCACAAAACTTGGACCGCAATTACGGTCAGGACTGGTTAGAAGACCAATAGACTGCCTATTTACCCCTCAGACTTCTTATTCAAATTTCTATCAAATTACTCTATTTGTGTGAGCATATTGGGCATCCCAAAAGTGTTTAGCATCCATCCTGCGTCCTTAGCTCAGTGTATGCTTTAAATTTTGTGTAATTGTGCTTAGATATGGGCCTTAGAACTCATGTTATAGAAATAGGCCTAGAATTATGCTTTACATGTTAAATCCTTGTTGAACTGTGTTTGTTGGTGTGGTTAGCTACTTGTAGTATGGTGCACATAGTTGGAGAAGCCTTAAGTACCCAAATTTTCTTAAATTTGATTGAAATAGTTGTGCATACCAAGTGCTCGGTGAAATGCCCAAATGAATTCAATGTTAGTTTTTTCATGTTCTGAGGGCATGATCGAGTAGCTTGAACCATGCTCTTTGCTCTTAATGAATGTTTTTGCTTTGGAACACAATGTGGTATTGAAATTGGACAAATTGAGTGTTTGAAAAATTTTGGTCGACATAGCCTCAGTTACCATAATCGTAGTTACTAAGCCACTATCACGGCATCTGAGACTATTTTTCAGCTTAGACCAAAAATCTGCTTAGTCCATTTCTTGCCCATAAATTGCTAAGTCGCCACCACATTGGATTATATTGATAACATAGCATAGTTTTCACATGTAAATGTTGATGATTAATGTTATTCTGTGATTTCTAAATTTTTAAGGCTCAATATGGAAAAATATAATTAAACCCAGTTCATGGCCCCAGAATTCCGCAATCAATACTGTGCCGACATCCCCAAAACCAAGTTGCTCCCTAAGAAAAGCATATGCTTATATAAGGTATCGGACAAGCACCCGGCATTTTATGCCCACTTAGTCACCATTGGGTGGAGTTGTTCTGCCCCAGATCCTTGTCGGGCAAATGAGCATTGGGTATGAGAATTATACACTAACATAAGTATAGTATCTTTCTCCGAACTAGGTATGCGGATACGGGGGAAGAATGTGCACTTTGGGGCCGAAAAGATTAATAATTTGTATGGGATACTTGATGAGGACATGAGCCAATTCGAGGAAAAAGGGTGTGAACTGGGGAGTTGGATGGGTAAAAAGTTGTGTCCAGGCAGGGAGGTTCCTTGGGCAGCCACTGAGAGGGGTATATCGATGAATGATTTCACAGCTGTGGAAAGGATATGGTTGTACATTATTTATAGCCAAGTTTCTCCATGAACACTTATGACTATTGTTCCATATGTCCAATCCCAGATGGTTTCTTGTATACTTGACAACATTCCTTTGAATGTTGGTCATCTCGTGATCTCAGATATAAAATATCTCAAGATCCATGGTGGTATGTTTCTCTTATTCCCTTCTTTGATTACTGAGCTGTGCAGGAGAGTCGGGGTTGAGGAGTTTCCCAGAGAACCTTGGTTGTGCCCAAACACCCCCATCTATCCTCTTAAGATGCGGGGTGAGGGAGCATCAATCAAAGGCAAGAAGAGGAAGATCGACTTAGGTAAGTCGATAGGTAAGGACACTGGCTCCTGCAGACCATTCACAGTAGGGCCTTTTGAGGATATCTCAGTGAAGATGAGGGCGATAAAAGAGCTTGTTGCTCTGTTGCCCCAGGTACCGAGAGAGTCTTCCACTACCCGTTATTCCTATGTGGCCCAGTCTGACAATGAGATATGTCTGAAAGATCAGAGGAACTAGGTAGACACTATTGCTAGAATTGAGAGAGCCTACTCATCTCTAGAACATTCACACAAGGAGCTTAGAGACTCACATAAAAATATGAAGAAAAGGGAGAATAAGAATGACAAGTTCTTCACAAAGATGTGGAAGGGGGTAAAGGGCCTTTAGAAGGTCTTGAAACCCAGAAACAAACTTCCTTCTCCCAGAGTTGATAGTAAGGATGAGGCCCTAGCTGAGTGGTCAGACTGAGATGGTACTGGAGGTGATACTGGGATGGAGACACCGGCTCTTGATGCGATTACAGGGAGCACCCTTTTACTCTCTTTATGCTTTATTGATTATGCAGTGAGGTCACTGCAAGCTTCTTAGTTGGGGGTGCCTGTCCCCATTTTCATTCATTTTGTCTTTATTATTGAGATATTTTGTGGATTTTTTATGTTATTTTGGATGATTTTTATTTATATTCTGGTTTGTAATATTTGGGCACTCTGATGGTGCCCATATTTCATGGATTAGTTGTTTATTTTATTTTTAGTTTTTTTGTTATTTTGTCTTTATCGTGTTTATGATGATTTTGGATGATCATTTCCCTATGATAGATTGAGTGACGACATTATCTAGGGAAAATCATTGTGATTGGGTTTTGAGCCATGGATGTAGAGAAAGTCTGAGTACTCGTGGCATCGGAGCTATAAATGTAAGGGAAGTCTAAGTACCTGTGACATTTTGGATTTGGGATCGCCCTTATACCTATGGAGAATTCTGAGTATCTAAATGATTTGCTCTCATGAAAGCTGAAACGTGAGACGACGACTTGGTTTTGTTCCATTAATAGCAAAGTTTACGTGGTGTAAACGTGAAGCAAACACCTCCCTCGATTCAAAAATTTTTGAAAAACCAAGGCATGAACGTGAACAACTTTGTAATAATACTTTTCCTCTTTTTGTGACTCCAAAAGTCTTTAGTTTATAGCATTTGGTAAATACTCTCTTTTGTCTCTAGTAGGAAGTGGAATTGAGCCTCTTTGAAGAGTTTGCATGCTATGTGTGGTGAGCGTAATTGTTTAACTCTCATGCATACTTGTACCATCAAAAACTTTCCATGTTAGTATCTTAAGGCTAATTGTGATTATACTTTGCTGGTGAAATGATCTTAGGCCTTCTTTATGAAATTAGGAACCCACTTTAGCCTAAAAATCTTTCTCGTACATAGATTAGTATCCTTAGTTATCCATTATGAGCCAACAAGCCCTTCTTTGGCTACCATATTCCAAGCCTTGAACCATTCAAAGTTTTTTTCCTCTTTTGGCCCTACCCTTCTTGAACTTGTAAAATGAGATTTGAGGCTAAATGCTTAGGCTGGGGGTGGCATGTTTGGAAAAGATGACCTTACCCCGTATTCCCTAGCATAATCTAAGTCCCAATACATGAGTATTCGTATAAAAAATTTTCAAAACACTTATTATTTTTCAGTGTAGATCCTTCCACTGTGTAGGAAATTCAATTATCTTTCCAACGATATAAAATTCACCCAAATCCAATAACCGGGTATGAAGTTATGGCGATTTTAAGTTTCAGTCGTTATTCCTCATCATTTTAACCGTTAGAGCATTGCGGAGAAAGTTCAAATGACAATTGTCAATTTCTAGTATGACTATATGAGCATCGCGGAGCAGGCCAATTTTCCATTTGGCAATTTCAAGTGGGCCTCTACGATGTTGGGGTATCGCGGACGAGGCCAAATTTGCATTCCAAAGGCTTACCGCGATAGCTCTGCATCATAATGTTTGTCCAAGTCCCAATTGTACATTTCGATGCGCCAAGGCCAAAAATTGGGATGCTCAAGTTTCAGCTTATGTTATAAATCCGTTTAAGGGTATTTGGGTCTTTTTCCTAAGCCCTAAACTCATTATTTAGCCCCAATTGACCTAAATAATTATTCATTATTCAATTCCTCTCAAATTAAAGATCCTCTTTTCCAATAACAAGAAACCCTAGCTCTTAAATTCAAGACCAATCATTAGGAACTCACCCAGAACTTCAAGAAATTCATTTTCCTAGGTATGTTAGATGTCCATCCATGGATTCCTTTCATCCATGGAGCCCAAGTAACCCATTTTAATCACCAAGTTATAATCTTTTCAAGTTATTATATTTTGAATTATGATTTCATCCATGAATCACCATGCACTATTGACTTTATACCATGTTACCTTGAAATTATCGTTACTATTCAATTCTCCATGTCTTAATATTATTAGTTATTAAATTAAACCATGATTTAGTACTATTATAATGAATTCATGATATTTTTATAAGTTCCATGGCATTCTAATGATTGTTTTAAACCCAGAACTACAAGTGTTTGATAAAATGCCTATAAGAGTGATTGATTTAAATAAAAGCCTTCATGTTTTGTCCTTCAAGCTTTAGTGTCATTTTACTATTATTGTTTTGAGTCTTGAGGGTATTGAATACCATAAATCCATAGTTGTTTACTTAGTATCAGTACATTACAGAATAGTCTTTAGAACATACTAAGAGCATTATTAGAACAGTCAGTTACTAGTCAGATGAACTCAGAACAGTCTAGTATTTCAGTGTTTTTTAATTGGGAGTAGGAATTAGCACTGAGTGAGTGTAGGGATGGATATTCCCCGTCAGATAGGCAGAGTCGTTAGTAGCAGTCTCTATACTCCAGAACTACATAGCTAGCGTAGGGTATAAGAAGTCACCTACCAGATTAGGCTTGACTATCTCGCAGGGGTCACCCGTCATTTCATGCTTGACACCCTGATGTGCTGGCTTCTGTTAGCACATTTAAGACTTTTAACTTGGAATAATTGTAAGTTCCTAGGTAACTATCATTATTTTTATGGTATTTCATGTGATTTTGTAGGAAAGTCAAGATGCATGAACATATAGAAAAGCTACGTTAAGAAGGATGATTTTTGGTGAAAGATGCAAGAAATTAAGTTCTAAAGATTTCATCCGATGACTTGGTCTGATAAGCAGAGAACAAGAAAGGTGAAGCATTTCTGAAGACATTTTCTGATAAGTTTTCAACTTCCTGATAAGCCGTCAGGACTTGTCGTCAGCCGAAGGTAGCAAACATAGAATTTGAAGAGGAGTTAACAATATTTTATGATACGTCGACAACTTCCTGATAAGCCATCAGGACTTGTCATCAGCCGAAGTCAGCAAACATGGAATTTGAAAAAGAGTTGATGACATTTTCTGATAAGTCGTCAACTTCCTAATAAGTCGTCAGGACTTGTCATCAGCCGAAGGCAGCAGACATAGAATTTGAAGAGGAGTTGGCGACATTTTTTGATAAGTCGTCACACATGTCATCACACATGTCATCAGATTTGTGATAAGTCATCACAAATGTCATCAGCTAAAGAAACGAAAATCTGAATTTTAAGTTTCGAATTTCCTTTAAGTTACAGATATAAATAGCAGCTTTTAGGGGTTCATTCATCTTCTGGAACTTATCCCAAAGGCAAAGTCACCTCTTTTTGGGCCTCTTAACTGAGAATTCAATTTTCAACTCTGTGATTGGGTTTTGGAAACTTTTTCTTAAACTTGGAAGAGAATCAACTTCAGACTTCATCTTTTGTAAGTTTAATTTCTCTAAATGAGGAATACAATTGTTACTATCTCTTTCTTTCTCATATGGAACTAAAACCTATAACTAGGGTTGTGGGATCTATGCTTATTCCTTCATGGATTTAATAGTTGGTTAGAGTTTGAGTGATTGTGCGAACATCTTGATAATTCCTTTGTAACGATTGTTTTTTATTGATTGTAAACAATAGATCTAGCCTTATGTTTGCTTGCTCGAACTAAGAAATAAACTAAAGTTAGTGAATTATTAACGAGGATTTGGGAAGGTTAATTTTTCATCTAATGATTAATGTTGTAACTAGATTAGTCAACTCGAGATAAAATCAGTGTGAATAGAAGGTTTTCCTAAGTTTGAAAGAATTAGGGAGCACATCATCTAGGTAGGTTGAGAAACACTTAGATGGACTGTCAATGCTGATAATTTGGTGTTTCCCACAAGTCACGAGAATCCAGTACTACAACTATTATTCAATGAGGGGTTAATAATCATAGTGATCACAACCCTAGTTTCTCTCTATCATTGATTTGAACCATTGAAATTTTAGCTTTGAGTTCTGAAGCAAGTAGAAAATTTAATCATCGTTTGATTGATAAAACCCCCAATTAAAGGAAATCATTATCTATCAGTCATTTTAATCATAAATAGACTTGATTGATACCTTATTCTCTGTGGGATTTGACCCCAATCTAGTTGGGTTATATATTTGACAACGACCACTTACTCTCTCTTAAGAGAGGTGTAATTTGTGCGTATCAAATTTTGGTGTCGTTGCCAGGAAATACGGTTTCAAATTGAGTATATTTGTGATAATTGACTCATAGTAAGTTTCCTGGTTTTACTTTTATTTGTTGTTTTTGTTCTCTGCAGGGTATTTAGTGTGTATACTAAGTCCACAGAGTTCAAGTGAACCATTATTACCAATACATCTGAAACTTCAGTTAATCGGTAGAATGGCAGACCCACAAGAAGTAGTAAGACTAGTCATCTTGGCTAGGGCTCAGTTAAATCAACAAAATATAGATAACCTAGGTCGGGTACCAAATCCAAATGAAGTGGACCTGAGAGATGATGATTTAATTGACTCAGTTAATAGGAGGCGTGCAGCGGGAGTAGTTGCACCTGTAAATCGAAATTGTCCATTCAGAGGAAAACTGGACCGCCAAGCTATGCAGTTTAGTATTGACAATAATGAGGATGATTTAGATAGAGATGGAGCTACAAGGAAAATCATTTTACCACCACTAGCTCCTAGGGTGAAATTCAACATCACCAGTACTATGATCCAGCTACTGAATCAAATCTTTATTTGGTGAATTTTATCAATATTTGTAAGTCGTTTGATAATCCTGGAGTGGGAAAAAATGTTATTCATTTGAGATTGTTTCCGTTGTCTCTGTTTGGAGAGGCCACTATGTAGTTGAATGAACTAACTCCTGATTCTATAACAAACTGGAGGCAATTGAAAGGAGCTTACCTAGAAAGGTTTTTTCTGCCCTCTAGAATGTTACAGTTGAGGGATGAGATCAGCAACTTTAGGAAATTGGCTAATGAAGCTTTGTATGAGAATTTGTCAAGGTTTAAAAAGAAGTTGACTCAATTCCCAATCCATAAGATGGCTGATGAACACTTAATGGAAATATTCTACAGAGCTTTAAACTCACTTACAAAGCCAATAGTGGATAATGCTGCAGGAAGAGCTTTTATGGAGCTCACCTTTACTGAGGCTGCGGACATGTTAGAAAGAATGACTAAGAAAAGTAGATCTTGGCATACCAGAGATTTTATGGTAGCAAGCAGTACTGGGTCTAGTGTAATATCAACAGAGCAGCGTAGAAGAAAAGAAGAGCGTGATCAGGATATGGCTCATAGGAAAACCCAGATGGATTTTCTCACAAAATAGCTGCTATTAGGGAATGCAGAAAAGGTAAAAGTTATGGGATCCCACAGTAAGCAAGCTTAATCAAACACCGAGGAAAAGGCTAACTACTTGCGTAACCAGGGGGTTTCCAGACCTGGAACCATCAAGAAGATTGGAAGAATAAAATTGACAGGAGTGGACTGTATGTACCTCCTGGAAGCCGTGATAATGCTGTCACCAGTTCAGGCAAAATGTCCATGGAGGACATAATGGAAAAACTATTAAAGGAAGTTGACGCGACCAATTGTAGGGTGACTACAATGAAGAGTGATATATCTTCCATGAGTCAACTAGTAAATTCGCACTCAATTGCTATTAAACAACTGGAGCAGAAGATGAGCCAATTATCCATAGCATTTAACCAAAGATAGAATGGGACTCTACCAAGTAATACAGTTCAGAATCTGAGGACTGATGGATCATGTATGGCTATTACCACTAGGAGTGGTAAGATGTTATCTAGTCCAAAATTAGGGGCATTCTCTCATACTAATGCGGTCAAAATATACTGGGAGATGGTTAATAAATCTTTAGTGGTGCCTGTGGAGTTGGAAAGTTCGAAAAAGATGAGTGCGTAAGTGAAACAACCACCTAAGCCGAAGCATGTTAGTGATATAGAGCAACGCATAAGAAAGGAGGTAAAAGTTGCCCCAGTTGAAATCCCAAGGCCACCACCCCCATTTCCATAATGATTAAAGAAGAAAGAAGATGAAGGCAAGTTTAATAAATTCATGGGTATGTTGAAACAATTGACAGTGAATGTTACTTTAGTTGAAGCACTTGAGCCAATACTAGGATATGCTAAATTTATGAAGGATCTTGTGACGAAAAAAAAAGAAGTGAGCTACGAATCGGTAGATAATCTCTATCATTGTAGTGCTTTTATACAAGGTCCTTGGTGCAGAAGAAGGCAGACCCAGGAGTATTTACTATTCCTTGTACGATTGGATCTCTGGAATTTTCTAAGGCCTTATGTGATCTGGGAGCGAGCATTAATCTGATGCCGTTAGCTGTTTATAAAAAGTTGGGTTTGGGATACCCCACACCTACCAACATAAGACTAGTTATAGTGGATAGGTCTGTGAAAAGGTCAATTGGTATGCTACATGATGTACATGTAAAGGTGGCTAATTTTATATTCCTTGCTAACTTTGTGATCCTTGATTGTGAAGTAGACTTCGAAGTGTCCATAATTTTGGGTAGACCGTTCTTAGTAAATGGGAGAGTGTCAGTTGACATGAAACTGAATAAGTTAAAGTTTAGGCTTAATGGGAAATAAGTTAGTTTTGAAGTGCATCAATCCATGAAACAGCAAAAAGAGATGAGTGTCTTCTCGATCGTTGATGTATTCTATGAAAGTGGAAAAGATGCACCAGCTAGAGATAAAGCACTTTCAAGGTATATTGATGAATTTTGAGTAGTCAAGATAACCTAGTCGTGCTGCGACATTAAATCAGGCACTGCTTGGGAGGCAACCCAAGGCATTTTGTTGTTTGTATTTGTATTATGTGATTGGCATTAGATCTTTGGACCTATGGTGCCACAGGTATATTTCCAACTCTCTTGTTTTAGGTTGATGCATTAGGGACAATGCATGATTTTAAGTTGAGGGTGAGACTGCTTGTGGGTGTTGATGTCCTCTTGGGGTTTTTGTTGTCGTGCCTCTTTTCCCCGGAGTCTTGTTCCTAGTAGAGCCGATTTGTTTAGGTGTACTGTGTTTTGTTTTGTGTTATGTTATGGTTAATTGGGAGAGAATTAAGTATCTGGGGTAGTTGACATATTTTTTTTGTTAATTTTAGGGAAGGATAAATACCTCTCAAATTGTCTATTTTGTAATTGTGTGATGTGCATCTATATACGACTACTATGAATCTTTTTATGACATTGGTATTAGGAATATGAAAATCATTGCTAACAATTGCATGATCCGGATAGGAAGTAGCTTGTGATGTACTTTTGTGCCATGAGTTTGTGAGATACTACCTAGTTCCCGATGTGTGTTAAATCCAAAACTTGCCCGATTGGTCTTTGCTTGGTTGTAGGAGAGTGGTTAGGCAAAGATCATAGGTTATTTTTTATATTAGTCCACTTTTAGCCTAAATGACCTTTCATGTTTGAATAATATCCCTTGATCCTGATTTTGAGCCTGAATGCCTATATTTTTTTATTATTATACCTATCAACTTCCCACTTGGATCACAATGAACCTGTTTTGGCCTTAGTCCTCCTTAGACATTGTGCACTTTGACTTAGGCAAATCCCCTAAGTTGAGGGTGGCTATCATAGGGGTGCATAATGCAAAGTGAGTATGAAGAAGGGTAAACAAAATGCAAGGTTGGGTGTGGTAGAAAAAAGAATATGAAAAGAAAAATTGTGAAAAAAAGAAAATAAAAGACTAAAGGACAGCATCTAGCCTGAATTTTCTTTAATAAAGAAAAGGAGAAATAAGCCAAAGGTTGAATAGTGAGACCCAAAATAGTGTAGTGCCAAGGAGGCAGAGTCACTTTAAATATTCTTGCGTATCATACCAGCCCCAAGCCTATATTACAAGCTGAAGAAAAGACCTATAGTGATCCTAGCTTAACTGTAGGAAAGCCATGATGATGAAAATAAGGGCAAGCTTGTGGTATTTGGCATACATTGACTGGAAATTCTTTCTGTGAGTGAGTGTCTCTTGACCGTCCCTGTATTTACGTGCTTGATTTTAGATATGAGTGAAGAGGGATTTCATTATTGTATAGGCACATCGGTTGCATTGCTTGCTACCTACTTGTTTGGGTAGTATAACTTGTATATATGCATGACTATTATTGCTAATTTGATGCCATATCTTGATTTCTTTCTGTCACATTATTGATCTTCATTGATTTACACAGCTGTGTTTAGACTGATTGAACATGGAGAGGGTAATATGTGTTGAGCTAAAACTGATAATCAACTGTCATATGTATCTTATATTTCTCTTAGTTAAGCATCGTAGTATGGTGTTATGTAGTTGCTTGAGGATAAGCAATTATTTTAAGTTGAGGGTGTTGATGTGCTAGCCTTCTGTTAGCACATTTAAGACTTTTAACTTGGAATAATTGTAAGTTCTTAGGTAACTATCGTTGTTTTTTATGGTATTTCATGTGATTTTGTAGGAAAGTTAAGATGCATGAACATATAGGAAAGTTACGTTGAGAAGGATGATTTTTGGTGAAAGATGCAAGAAATTAGGTTCTGAAGATTTCATCCGACGACTTGGTCTGATAAGCAGAGAACAAGAAAGGTGAAGCATTTTTGATGATATTTTCTGATAAATCATCAACTTCCTGATAAGCCGTCAGGACTTGTCGTCAGCCGAAGGTGTCAAACAAAGATTTTGAAGAGGAGTTGACGACATTTTTTGATAAGTCGTTAACTTTCTAATAAGCCGTCGGGACTTATCGTCAGCCAAAGGAAGCAAACATGGAATTTGAAGACGAGTTGATGACATTTTCTGATAAGTCGTCAACTTCCTGATAAGCCATCATGACTTGTCGTCAACCGAAGGCAGCAAAAAGAGAATTTGAAGAGGTGTTGATGATATTTTCTAATAAATTGTCACATATGTCGTCAGATTTGTGATAAGTCATCACAAATGTCATCAGCTAAAGAAACGAAAATCTGAATTTTAAGTTTCGAATTTCCTTTAAGTTACAGATATAAATAGCAGCTTTTAGGGGTTCATTCATCTTCTGGAACTTATCCCAAAGGCAAAGTCACCTCTTTTTGGGCCTCTTAACTGAGAATTCAATTTTCAACTCTGTGATTGGGTTTTGGAAACTTTTTCTTAAACTTGGAAGAGAATCAACTTCAGACTTCATCTTTTGTAAGTTTAATTTCTCTAAATGAGGAATACAATTGTTACTATCTCTTTCTTTCTCATATGGAACTAAAACCTATAACTAGGGTTGTGGGATCTATGCTTATTCCTTCATGGATTTAATAGTTGGTTAGAGTTTGAGTGATTGTGCGAACATCTTGATAATTCCTTTGTAACGATTGTTTTTTATTGATTGTAAACAATAGATCTAGCCTTATGTTTGCTTGCTCGAACTAAGAAATAAACTAAAGGTAGTGAATTATTAACGAGGATTTGGGAAGGTTAATTTTTCATCTAATGATTAATGTTGTAACTAGATTAGTCAACTCGAGATAAAATCAGTGTGAATAGAAGGTTTTCCTAAGTTTGAAAGAATTAGGGAGCACAACATCTAGGTAGGTTGAGAAACACTTAGATGGACTGTCAATACTGATAATTTGGTGTTTCCCACAAGTCACGAGAATCTAGTACTACAACTATTACTCAATGAGGGGTTAATAATCATAGTGATCACAACCCTAGTTTCTCTCTATCATTTATTTGAACCATTGAAATTTTAGCTTTGAGTTCTGAAGCAAGTAGAAAATTTAATCATCGTTTGATTGATAAAACCCCCAGTTAAAGGAAACCATTATCTATCAGTCATTTTAATCACAAATAGACTTGATTGACACCTTATTCCTTATGGGATTCAACCCCAACCTAGTTGGGTTATATATTTGACAACGACCGCTTACTCTCTCATAAGAGAGGTGTAATTTGGGCGTATCACACCCTTAGTCCTTTGGGCATTATATCACTTTAGTAGATCCACACAACCATCGTTAGTACCCGTGGCATGATATTAACACCCTTCCAATTGGGGTTACAGGTTGGACCCCGATTAGCTAAAATTGGGAAATATCGGTTAGGTGATATCTCCAACAGTCTAAGTTCAGTTATACAGTCTTAAAATTGCTTGACCAAAGCATACATATATCAGTATTTTGTTTTCGATATTTTAGATTACAAATTTTACTTAGTCCATGTTATATGCTTGGTCATGCATCCCCAGTGTCTATAGATTTTCACGTATCTTCAGTATTTACAGACATTTATGTGTACTCAGTATTTACAGATTCTCCATATTTTTAGTAACTATAGATTCCATGTTCTCTATGTAGTACTCTATGTTTTACATGTATATTCAGTTAATTATTAGTTTTGTTCATGAAACCATGTATATCAGCCTACCTCATTTCGCATACCAGTACATTCAAAGTACTGATCGCATACCTTTCTTTTGTGCTATGATGTATTATATCATAGGTGTTGATGCTCAGTTTTGTGACCGCTCTTAGACCTCACTCCTTAGGCTATCAGTAGTATAATAGCAGTAGTGAGTCCTTATCATTTAAGGACAGATTATTTTACTTCATATCTCTATTTCAGTAGTTAGTAGAGTTAGTTGGGGGCCTGTCCCATCAACTCATATTCATTCAACCATTTTTAGAGGCTTTTCATACATTAGAGTTAGTTATCCAGTATTCAGAATTTTAGTTGACATGTCAGTTTATCAGTTTTTAATCAAATTCAGTCAGTTTTTCTATACATTCTTATTTCAATATTGATTCAGTGATAAAACCTTATGGTAATATTAGATGTTTTCCACAATTATGATATTATTATTCAGTTCTCATAATAGGTACCAGCTCATGGGTTAGCTTGTGGTCCCTTGGGACTATAAGCACGTGTGATGACTAGGGGGTAGTCCTGGATTGTTACAAACTTGGTATCAGAGCCTACGGTTTTAAAGTGTCCTAGAAAGTCTGAAAGCATCATCGAGTAGAGTCTTGTGCATGGGTGTGTAGCGCGCCACACTTATGGATGAGAGACTATAAGGCATTTAGGAAAAAGTTTCCCTTCTTTTAGTATTCATGTCGTGCGAGTGAGCATGAGCTCAAGTTAAACTCCCTTTCTAATATATTTCTTCCTTCCATCTACAGAATATACCTCCCAAGAAGAATGGAAAAAGAACAGTAAATCAGCCAGCCCCTCATCTCATCTACGCAGATCCTATGGACGAGCACGTCTCTCACGCAGAATTCAAGGATGCGTTCACTACTCTAGCCAATCTTGTAGCTGCATAAAATAAATGACCAGCTACTGTTTTGGCCAACCCAGTGGCCAATACTGCTACAACTAGAATTTGGGATTTCACCTGAATGAGTCCTCCTTTTACGGGATCCAAGTCTGAAGAGGATCCACCGGAATTCTTAGATATGGTGCAAAAGGTAATGGATGCTATGGGGGTGAAATCTAGTCAGAGTGCTGAGTTGGCTGTATATAAATTACAGGATGTATCCCATACTTGGTTTAAGCAGTGAAAGGTAGAAAGGGGTGTTAATATAGGGCCTATAGATTAGGAAAAGATTGCCACAACTTTCTTAGACAGATTCTTCCTATTGGAGTTGAGAGAGTCCAACGTGTTAGAGTTCATTAACTTGAGGTAGGGCAGCATGAATGTGAGGGAGTATTCCCTCAAGTTTACTAAGTTAGCTAGGTATACTCCTCATGTGGTAGCTGATAACAGGTCCAAGATGAGTAAGTTTGTGTCTGGCGTATCTGATAGTGTGGTCAAGGAGTGCAGGACCGCAATGCTTATTAGTGAGATGGACTTGTCTAGGCTGATGGTCCATGCTCAACAGATAGAGGATCAAAAGATTAAAGAGAAGGATATAGGAAACAAGAGAGCTACGATGGGTAGTTTTAATTTTAATCAGCCAAAGTTAGAAGGTGGTAAACGTCCTTAGTTTCATCTTAGGTCTATAGCCCCAGCAGCCTCTTCAGCCAGTGCCCCAGTACCCAAATTTAAAAATGACACTAGAGATAGGGCACCAGGCTCTAAGTCTCAGGTTAGTGTTAGTAGTGCTCGTACAAATCCTCTATGTCAGAAATATGGCAAACACCATCAGAGTGAGTGTAGAGTGGGTAGTGATGTGTGCTTTGGGTGTGGTAAACCAGGCCATTGAATTTGGGAGTGTCGGGTAGTTACTCTTAAAAGTAGGGATGTGCGCAACAGGGCCAGCCCCATCAGTCATCAATTCCATCCAATCGCCCGACTAAGCAGGGTGTCGCTTCTAGTGCTACCAGTGGTCAGCTTCTGAATAGATTATATGCTCTTCTATCCTGCCAAGATCAAGAAAATTCTCCTGACATATTTACTGGTACGTTGCAGGTCTTTCACTTACATGTTTATGCTTTACTAGACCCTGGAGCTTCTTTTTCTTTTGTAACTCCATATATAGCTGTCAACTTTGGAGTCAGTCCTGAAACTCTAGCAGATCCCTTTTCAATGTCTACCCCAGTAGGCATTTCCATTATAGCCAAATTGGTATACAGGAACTGTCCGATCATAATATCTCAAAAAGTTACCTCAGTTGATCTCGTGGAGTTAGAGATGACAAATTTTGACATCATTCTCGGCATGGATTGGATCCACTCATGCTATGCCTCAGTTGATTGTAGAAATAAAATAGTTCATTTTCAGTTCCCAAATGAAACAATCCTTGAATGAAGGGGTAGTACCACAGCTCTTAGGGGTCAATTGATTTCATACCTTAGATCCAAAAGAATGATATTCAAGGGATGTGTCTACCAACTTGTGCGAGTCAAAGACTCTAACTCAGAAACTCCAACTCTTGAGTCAGTTCCAGTAGTAAGTGAATTCTCAGATGTATTTCCTGAAGATCTGCCTGGAGTTTCTCCCAAAAGAGAAATCGACTTTGGAATAGACCTTCTTCCAGATACTCAGCCTATATTTATTCCGCCATACAGAATGGCTTCATTTGAACTCAAAGAATTAAAAGAACAGTTAAAGGATCTCCTGGATAAGGGGTTCATCAGACCCAGTGCCTTTCCGTGGGGTGCACCTATTCTATTCATGCGTAACAAAAATAGTTCTCTCAGAATGTGCATAGACTACCATCAGTTGAACAAAGTCATAGTCAAGAATAAATATCCACTTCCTAGAATCGATGACTTATTTGATCAACTTCAGGGTGTCAGCTATTTTTCAAAGATAGACCTTAGATCTGGCTATCATCGACTCAGGGTCATGGAATGTGACATTCTAAAAATAATGTTCTAGACTCGGTATGGTCATTTTGAATTTTTAGTCATGTCCTTTGGTCTTACCAATGCGCCAGCAACCTTCATGGACCTGATGAATCGATTGTTCAAACAGTACTTGGACATGTTTTTCATAGTCTTCATTGATGACATTCTTGTTTACTCTCGTAGTGAAAATAATCATGCAGACCACATCAGAGTAGTGCTTCAGACTCTTAGAGCTCACCAGTTATTCGCTAAATTCAGTAAGTATGAATTCTTGCTAAGATTAGTAGCTTTCGTTGGCTATATTATTTCTAGTGATGGCATTAGAGATGATCCTCAAATGAATGAAGCGATGAGAAACTGGCCTAGACCCATCTCTCCATTAGATATGAGGAGTTTTTTGGGTTTAGTTGGCTATTACCGTTGATTTGTTTAAGAGTTTTCTTATATTACATCCCCCATGTCTAGATTGACTTAGAAAAAAGTTAAATTTCAGTAGTTAGAATCATGCGAGAAAGTTTTCAGGAGTTGAAGACTCGACTCACCTCAGCCCCGATTTTGACTCTACCAAATGGTTTATGTACTGTGATGTATCTAAGGTAGGTTTAGGTTATGTTCTTATTCAGAGAGGTAAGAACATAGCCTATGTGTCCAAATAGCTTAAACCCCATGAGAAGAATTACCCTACTCATGATCTTGTGTTAGTAGTTGTAGTGTTTGCCTTAAAGATTTGGAGGCATTACTTGTATGGGTGCATGTAGATGTGTTCTCAAATCACAAAAGACTTTAGTATGTATTCTCTTAGAAAGATTTAAATCTGCATCAGAGAAGGTGGTTAAAGTTATTGAAGGAATATGACATGAGTGTTCTGTATCATCCGGGTAAGGCTAATATAGTGGTTGATGCTCTCAGTAGATTGTCTATGGGCAGTGTTCCTCATGTTGAGGATGGTAAGAAGAAGTTAGCTTTGAAAGTTCATCAACTTGCCCAACTAGGTATCCGCTTAGTTGGCTTAGCAGAGGGTAGTCTGTGGGTGTAGAGTAGCACTAAATTATCTCTAATTTCTGAGGTGAAGGAAAAGCAGGATAGAGATCCCAGCCTAGTTAATTTAAAAAAATCAGTTAAAGACCAAAAAATAGAGGTTTTCTCCCAAGGGGGAGATGATGTTTTGCGCTGTCAGGATAGATTGTGTGTGCCTGGTGTAGATGATTTGAGGCAACGAATTCTTACAGAAGCATATGGTGCGTGTTACTCTATTCATCCAGGGGGCCACTAAGATGTACCACAATTTGTGGAAGATCTATTGGTAGAGTGTGATGAAGAGAGATATTGTAGAGTTTGTAACTAAGTACTCTACATGCCAGCAAGTTAAGATTGAGCACCAAAAACCTAGTGGGTCCATGCAGGAGTTCAGTATTCCTACTTAGAAGTGGGAGGAAGTGAACATGGATATTTTGACAGGTTTGCCATGTACCCATCATCAGCATGATTCTATTTGGTTCATCATAGACAGGGTGACCAAATCAGCCCATTTCTTGCTAGTCTATACCTCTTATTCAGCCGAGGACTATGCCAAACTCTATATCATAGAGTTGGTCAGGTTACACAAAGTCCCAGTTTCTATCATCTCTGATAGACGTACCCAGTTTACCTCTCATTTCTGGAAGGCATTCAAAAAAGGTCTTGGTACCCAAGTCCACCTCAGTACAACTTTTCACCCTCAAATAGACGGTCAAGCAGAAAGGACCATTCAAACTCTAGAAGATATGCTGAGAGCATACATTGTTGATTTTAAGGGTAGTTGGGATGACCATTTGGCTTTGATTGAATTTGCATATAATAACAACTATCATTCCAGTAATCGTACGGCTCCGTTTGAAGCTCTCTATGGTAGGATATATAGATCTCCAATTAGTTGGTTTAAAGTAGGTGAGGCCGCAGTAGTAGGGCCTGACTTGGTGTTTGATGCATTAGAGAAGGTTCAGTTGATTAGAGAAAGGCTTAGGGATGCTCAGAGTCGACAGAAATCGTATACAGATGTGAGGAAAAAGGGACTCAAGTTTGAGATTGGTGATTTTGTGTACTTAAAAATCTCTCTCATAAAAGGAGTGAAGATATTAGGAAAGAAAGGAAAACTCAGTCCCCAATATGTTGGTCCCTTCAGAATTCTCAGTCGTTTTGGAAAGGTAGCTTACAAGCTTAAGTTGCCTTCAGATTTAGCCTCAGTACACCTAGTGTTCCATGTTTCGTTGTTGAAAAGGGTATTGGTGATCCTACGGTAGTTGTTCCTTTAGAAAGTGCAAATACTCAGAACATTCTTTCCTTTGAGGAAGTTTCAGTCATAATTCTTGATCATCAAGTTCATAAACTAAGGAACAAAGAAGTTCCATTAGTCAAAGTTCTTTGGCGGAATTGGTCCGTTGAGGGATCCACTTGGGAAGCAGAGGCAGATATGCGGACTAAGTACCCTCACCTTTTCTTCATGAATCCATATTCAGTATAAGGTACTAATCTTCTTAAGATTTCTCTCTATCATGCTCAGTTTCAGTTGCACATCATCTTCATGTCAGTCGTGCACTTACAAATCAATTCAGTTATGTAATCCATGCATCAGATATGCATATTCAGGGTGTAATCTCAATCCAACATTTTCCTCAGCTTAACTAGTGTCATTCAAGGATGAATGATCCCAAGGGGGAGATATTGTAACACCCCTATTTCCTTAGCATAATCTAAGTCCCAATACATGAGTATTTGTATACAAAATTTTTGAAAAACTTATTATTTTTTAGTTTAGATCTTGCCACTGCGTAGGAAATTCAATTAACTTTCCAACGATATAAAATTCGCCCAAATCTAATAACCGGGTAAGAAGTTATGGCAATTTAAAGTTTCAGTCGTTAGACCCCGTCATTTTAACCCTTAGCACATCGCGGAGAAAGTCCATATGACAATTGTCAATTTCTAGTATGAATTTACGATCATGGTGCGTTATGAAGTAGGCCAATTTTTCGTTTGGTAATTTCAATGGGCCTCTGCGATATTGGCGCATCGCGGAGGTGGACAAATTGGAATTCCAAAGGCTTACCGCGATAGCTTCGCGTTGCGATGTTTGGCCAGGTCCCAATTGTCCATTTTAACGCCAAGGCTAAGAATTGGGATGGTCAATTTTTAGCTTACGTTTTAAATCCGTTTAAGGGTATTTGGGTCTTTTTCCTAAGCCCTAAACTCGTCCTGAAACATTAAATTTAGCCTTAATTGACCTAAATAATCATTCATTATTCAATTCCTCTCAAATTAAAGATCCTCTTTTCCAATAACAAGAAACCCTAGCTCTCAAATTCAAGACCAGTCCTCAGGATCTCACCCAGAACTTTAAGAAAATCATTATCTCAGGTATGTTAGATGTTCATCCATGGATTCCTTTCATATATGGAGCCCAAGTAACCCATTTTAACCACCAAGTTATAATCTTTTCAAGTTAATATATTTTAAATTATGATTTCATCCATGAATCTCCATGCACTATTGACCTTATACCATGTTACCATGAAATTATCATTACTATTCAATTCTCCATATCTTAATATTATTAGTTATTGAATTAAACCATGATTTAGTAATATTATGTTGAATTCGTGCTATTTTTATAAGTTCCATGGCATTCCTATGATTGTTTTAAACCCTGAACTACAAGTGTTTTATAAAATGCCCACAAGAGTGATTGATTTAAATAAAAGCCTTTATGTTTTGTCCTTCAAGCTTTAGTGTCATTTTACTATTATTGTTTTGAGTCCTGGGGGTATTGAATACACAAAATCCATAGTTTTTTACTTAGTCTAGTATTAGTACATTACAAAATAGTTTTCAAAACATACTAAGAGCATTATCAGAACAGTCAGCTACCAGTCAGATGAACTCAGAACAGTCTAGTATTTCAGTGTCTTTCAGTTGGGAGTAAGATTTAGCATCGAGTGAGCGTAGAAATGGTGGCTTCCCAGTCAGATAGGCAGAGTCATTAATAGCAGTCCCTATACTTTAGAACTACATAGCCAGCGTAGGGTATTAGAAGTCACCCGTTAGATTAGGCTTGACTATCTCACAGGGGTCACCCATCAGTTCAGGCTTGACATCCTTAGTCCTTTGGACATTATATCAATTTATTGGATCCACATAGCCATAGTTAATACCCGTAGTACGATAGTAAAACCCTTTCAGCTGGGGTTACAGGTTAGACCTCGATTAGCTCAAATTAGGGAATGTCGATTAGATGATACCTCTCACTGTCTCGGATACAGTCTTGGTTTAGTTATGCAGTCTTAGAGTTTCTTGACCAAATCATACAGATATCAGTATTTTGTTTTCAGTCTTTCAGATTACAGATTTTACTCAGTCTATGTTATATGCTTGGTCATGCATCCCCAATGTCTACAGATTTTCACATATCTTCAGTATTTATAGACTTTTATATGTACTCAATATTTACAAATTCTCCATATATTTAGTATCTACAGATTCCATGTTCTCTACTGAATACTCCATGTTTTACATGTATATTCAGCTAATTATTAGTTTTGTTCATGAAACCATGCATATCAGCCTACCTCATTTAGCATACCAGTATATTCAAAGTACTAATCGCATACCTTTCTTTTGTGCTATGATGTATTATATCATAGGTGATGACGGTCAATTCCTGGATCGTGCTTAGACCTTTCTTCTCGGGCTATCAGTAGTACAGTAGAAATGGTGAGTCCTCATCATTCGAGGACAGATTATTTTACTTCATATCTCTATTTCAGTAGTTAGTAGAGTTAGTTGGGGGCCTGTCCCATCAACTCATATTTAGTCAGTCAGTTTTAGAGGCTTTTCAGACCTTAGAGTCTATTATCCAGTATTCAGATTTTTAGTTGACATGTTAGTTTATCAGTATTTAATCAGATTCAGTCAGTTTTTCTATAGATTCATATTTCAGTATTGATTCAGTGATAAAACCTTATGGCAATGTCAGATATTTTCTGTAATTATGATATTATTATTATTTAGTGCTCACAATAGGTACCAGCTCATGGGTTAGCTTGTGGTGTCTCAGGACTGTAAGCACTGTGTGATGAGATAGCAAAAGTTATTTGAAAAAGAAATGCTTCCAAAGAGATGGGTAAATCAAGTTAGCTAAAGTACACATGTATGAATTTTGGAAAGAAATGAAGTAGTCCATAGTCTAAAGTTGGGGTAGTGTAATGTAGATGTTCGATAAGGGTGTAGTCACTTTATTCCTAAATGATATCATATATTTCCCCAAACCTATGTTACAAGTTTAAAAAGTCCTTCAAGATCTTCAACCAAGTGTACTCATTGTAGTGACGAGTGAAAATAAGGGCAAGTCTATGGTATGATACTTGTTAGTATTGAGAGCGTCTTTTTAAGAGAGAGTGTTTTGCACTAAAATCCCTTGTTTCATATTAGTTAATTTGGTGTGTGGGATTTTATTCTCTTGAGGAGGCATGTAGACTAGTTGAGGTGGGTTAAATATCATTTTCTAAAAAATGAGGCAAATGAGTATGGTTGAGTTGCTATCGATAGGGAGTCACCTCTAGAAAGTCGGTGATTGTTGCATTATTGATCTTTGAAGTCTTTTGCATCTTTGAAATTGTGTTTCATGTTGAGGGGAGTCATAAGAATAGTATTCTCTATGTTTGTGAGCTACTTGTTGGTGTTAATCAAGTTAAAAGTCATTGTGATCATTTGATTACGTAAATGGGATTACAATTTCAAGGTCTCATTGAGTAAGAAGTAGCGTTGCTTGAGGACAAACAAAGGTAAGTTGGGGGTATTGATGAGTGGTAAAATTACCACTAATTTACGTCCAAAAATGCATGTATAATACTATGATTTAACAGTATGAATGAGTCAATTTTGGTATTTGAATGTACTAATTTCCATATTTTGCAGGTATACATGTGATAAGAAGAAGAAGTGAAGTGAGCTAAAAAAAGATCAAAAAAGGAAGAGAAGTGCAAAAGCTGGAAAAGCAAGAGAAAGATCTGAGCTCAGTTACCGCAATAGCGGCCAGTTAAGATTAGTCAGAACCAGCGATCTCGAAGGACTCACCACGATCGTGATCAAGCTGGGGCGATCACGACAACTTTGGTTTATGCCAAGGGGAAAATTTATAATTTTATAGAACCAACCCCAAATCCCATATAGAGCAAAAACTGTAATGCCTTGAGTTTTCATGGAGTTTTCATGTCGTAAACCTCTCATTCTTTTTCTCACGAAAACAGATCTAGCCTAAGGTAATGGTCACTCATAAGTTGACGCTCTCATTTCTTTCTCAGCCACATAACTATTTTTCATGAGAATTCATGCACGCGCAGATCAGTTCAACAACTCATTATGTTTAAGATTCAGTCATACAACTTATTTCAGTTGTGCATGATAGCTTATAGCCTCAGATTCCTCTATGATTTCAGCCTAATTAGTCACATTCGAGGATGACTGCTTCCAAGGGGGAGATATTGTAATACCCCAAACTTTTCTAGTTTAAATTCATTCCAGAATGTTAAGGAATAGCTTCCAAAATGAATAATATTTATTTCATGTGGAATTTTCAAAATTTCGACTTTCCATTATGTGGGAAATTGAATAAGCTTTCCATTCGATACCAAATTCGCCCAAATCCGACACTTGGCGAAGGAGTTATGGCATTTTTAAGTTGACAGTGTGTCACCTGGACTCTCATTGTGTTGCGAAGCTAAGCAAATTGGCAGTTGTCAAATTCCAGTGAGACTCCGCGATTTTTTTGCATCGTGGAAGAGTCCCATTTCACATTTGTCAATTTTCAGCAAGTCTACATGATAGTGGCGCGTCGTGCCAGCGGCTAAAATAGTAAAAATAATAGGGCACCGCGATAGCTCCACGTCGTGGAGAAAGCCCAGTTCCCATTTGTCCTTTTCCAGTGAACCACCGCGATTGTGGCGCGTCGTGGTGGCCAGCCAAATCAGGATTTTTGTTGCTTTTCCAGTATCATTTAAAAGCTCAAGGAGGGTGTTTTGGTTAATTCCCAAGCTCCTAAATCCATACAAACACACGATTTAACCCTATTGCAATCCTTCTATGCTTATGTTCATTAAAATTTCTCTTAAGCAAAACCCTAAGCTTCATCATTCAACTTAATGAATCCCCAAGATTCCATCATTTTTTTCCCAAATAAGTTCAAGATTCAAAGTTCCCAATTCAAGAACACCAAGAATCATCATTCAAGAGAACAAATAGAATCCCAAAAACAAACTTGTTCATCTAGTTCATCTTCCAAGGTATGTGGAGTTTTGAGTAAGGATAAAACTTTCATCCTTGTGCCCAAAAACATACTTTAAATTACAAATTGCTAAGTTTTGTATGATTTTCCATGAAATTTAAGTTAGGGTTTATACCTAATGTTGCTAATTTCATGATTTTGAGATTTTAAGTGATTTGGATATTGAATTACATGTCTACTTTTAAAAAATTAATGTGTATGATCATATTTTCCAGATTTTAAGTTGAATTATAAATATTTATATTATCAAACAAGAACCTTATGGTGTTTGACATGAAATTGAAGCATGGGTCATTAAGCCCTAGTTTGTATGTTGACATTTCAAGAATGACTCTGTTTTAAGCATCCCATGATAAGCTATTTTCAGATTTTGCTAAAAAAGTTGATCTATTGATCCAAGCAAAGATAGGAATCCACATTATTCATACAGTTTATGATTTAAAGCAAAGAGAAGTATAATTGGTTTTCATTATAAACCCTTGTGTTGTTTTAAGGTGGATTTCCTAAAAGTTCTGAGCAATAAGTATGGGAGTAGTATTTAGCGCTTAGTTGGGTATGATTCCAAGGTCTCATGCCCCAGAACTATGTGCCACCATGGGTTTCTGATTTGCCCATAGTGGGCTAAGATAGTGATCACTTAAGTTAAGGTTCTATTCCGATGGCAAGGATAGAACAACTCTTCCCAACGTGGGCAAGACGTTGGACTCCATGTCGTCTCACATAGTTTATATCGGTTAGAAGAAAATCCCTAAATACCAAAGTCGCAAGTTTCCAAAGCTCCCAAAGTCTCTAAGTCTCAAAGGAAAAGAATGATAGAAAAGCTTTTATAAGACTGGGTGTAATGGCTCACATATTTTACTCGGATTATGCTTTTCGAAAAGATAATAGTTATAGTTTTCAGTTTTCAAATTTCAAATTTTTAAGTGAGTCTTTTCTACACTTAGACAGAATGATTTAGAAAGAGAATACAAGTACAGCTTTTAGAACTAAATGTTATGACTCACTAGATTTATAAAGCATGACTTGTTTCTCATGACTATTATTTTTAGTATTTCAGATATTCCAGCTTATGTGAGTCATTTACATTTAGCATGCATTATTTTACAAATTATGATGATGAGATGATGTTTTACTTATGCATTTCACCCCCATATACTCAGTACATCCTCAAAGTACTGATCCACATATATGTTTATATGTCACATTATCTCATAATGTAGGTATCAGTTCAGGTGTAGTACTCATACCATATTCAGATAGTTTGCAGCTTCCACTCAGCAGGTGACAAGTCCTCTTAATTCAAGGGCTCGAGTTAGTCATATAGTTTGGGCAGTATTTTATTTTTATTTATTCAGTCGTATTGATTTAGGATAGCTGGAGGTCATGTCCTGGCTACCTAAAGTCAATGCTAGTAGAGGCTTCATAGACAGTCAGTAGAGTTAGGATATTTGATTCCAATTTTATTTGTAAAAGCAGAGTTGTAATTATTTTAATTTAGTTTGGTATTGATCAGATTCAGAAAAGAGTTATCTTTCTCTTATTTCATTCAGATTTATGTATTTTATTCAGTTGCTTATCAGTTATGAGAGTAGAAGGGTTAGCTTGGGATCACTTGTGGTCCCAAGCACCATGTGAGATCTCGGGACCATCTTCGTGGCGTTACAAAAACCCTTTAACTTTTGGGTATCATCCTAACTAGAATTGAATATTGAACAATTTGAAATACTACCAAATTGGGGAATCTTATTGTTGCTAAATTTTCAATTGGTTTTTGTTGTAATTAAAGTTGGAAATTGTATTACTCTTACTTTCAATTTCCATGGAAGCACTGAATGATCCTTTTGGTATATTTCTTTCTTTTAACTTCATGAGTAGCTAAACATTTATTTTGGGATTATGTTGACATAGGGTGCAAATATGTGTGGGTTGTGATGTATTAGTGTAGATTCTTGGTTGTTGATGATGGGTATTACTAATGATTGATTGATTGAGTTGGGATTTGTGGGTGAAAATCCCAAATTTCCACCATGAATTTTTTTGGTGAAACCCCCAAATTTTTAAAATCTCACACCATTCTTGAAAGAGGGATATGAGTATACTTTTAAGTACTATATCATCCTTGAAAGAAGGATACGGGTGACAAGACATTAGTGAACAATAGTTAGATGTAACTTATTCCCATTTCATTATCTTAGAAATAAGGGTGGATTTAGGATTAGCTAGGTCTTGGGCATCTTTCTAGAAATAGGGATGCCCAATTCAGGTATTGGGTGCATTTGTTTGCCACATCTATGAGATATCCGAAAGGGTCCATGGGTGATAATCTTGAGGCTTTGTTGACAAAATAGCATCAAGAACCCCTAATCTAGTCTATCCATGTAATCATTAACTAGAATTTGCATTTGATTATCATGAACTCATGCATTATTTGCCCCTAGGAAGATATAATCCCACGACTTGTCTCATATTGAAATCTTTATCCACATCTGTTGCCTTGAATTGGTAGATTGATTAGATTTTGGTAAAACAACTTTCCAACCCCCCCCCCCCCCCCACCCCACCTTTTAATTTATGTATTTCATTGTTTACATTACGGTATCTTCTTAGTAGCTATTAACACCTATATTATTAGAAGTCTAATTACACTCCTAGAGGATTCGACCCCAACTCACGTTAGATTAATATACTTGACAACGATGGCCTTGCCCATAAATCATGGAGTGATTTGATGATGAATATAAATTATTGATGTATTTTAATATATAAAAATAATATTTTAAAATAAAAAGCATGAATAAATATATTCAATTCTCCTATATTTTCTAATAATTCTTGCAGGAAAAAGATCGCATGAGAAACAAAAAAGAAAGAAGATATAAGACAAGGAATGAAGATTCATCCACTACAAATTCATCAAAGACTAAACAAGAAGAAGAAAGATAAAATCATGAATATTTTCATCAAGGTCTTTGAATTTCTAATCGAAGTTTTATGATATTTGTCATGTCAAAATACCATCAAGATTTCATGATAAATTATCATGTCAATTTTTCATCAAGATATCACGATATATTAAAAATGTCTTGTAATTCTCATCAAGGTTCAAAGTAAAAATTTATCTATAAATAGGCATATGTTGTAGAGGAAGATTATCCAATTTTACCATCTATTTAATATTCTAATTCACTTTCTAGTTTTTCTAAGGAAAAAGAAAGAGTTGATCTTGGTCTCTTTCTCTAACCATTTTCTTATAGTAAAAATACTTTTTGTTTTTGTCTTAATTTTTCTTACTCTATAATGGAGTAATCTCTTTTTGTTGAGATAGTTGATGAAACTAGATATATATTCTTACAATACCATCTAAGTCTCAACATATCTTGGCCAGAAGATTTTCACTTATATTTGTGTTGGAATAATAGTTTCAATTAATCGTTATCATCATCTTCATATATTTTATCTTTAAGTTATATTTATATTAATTTTGTAATTCCCACAAAGCAAAATTAATATATGATATTTAATGAATAAAATAGTGGAGTAAAAGTAAGCTTTAGTTATCTATTACTCCAAAATCTTTGAACGCGGAGTAATTCTAGTCCTCACAGAGGAATTAATTCAAACAAGTTTATTGATTTAGGGGGTCTCTATCCTATTTCTTTCAGTCCTAATTCTCACAGAGGGATTGACTCAAATAAGTTTATTGATTTAAGGACTAATCGAAAGAGGTCTTTTATCTTTTTTAGCACAATGCAGGCAAGGGGATATTGATTTAATAGTTACTAAAACTAAATTAGTTAATTGACATATCCTCACAGAGTGATAATTAATTATATTTTTAGTAACGAAATATAATTGAATTAGCAATAAGCAATTATCCTTTAGAAAAAAACAACAACTTAGAGACATACATTTTATTGTAAAAAATTATTATCAAGTGAATTCAATGATTCCCAACTCTTTTGTTTATTATTAATCTTTCAAGAAGTGATTTGCTCTAATTTTGAGTAACCTAAAATTCAACTTCACCTTACATCAATTTGGTTCTCTCAAATAGTAGTCAAGATATTTCTATAGCATAGATCTTTCAATCTCTGTGGGATGATATCATAAACTATATTAGAATTTGACAGAGTATGAGCAACAATATTCTATACATATTGACCTCCTCAAATTTTTGGCGTTGTTGCCGGGGATTGACATAGATCTACTTCAGATTAAATATTTTATTGCTAATTTGAGAATTTGTAATCATAAGTACTGTTGTTATTCTTAAATATTTTTGTTGTTATTATTATTGGTATTAATAGTTCTATTTTACTGTTGTTATTATTAAGTAGGACTTGATGGGCTTATAACATAGTATACTTGTTAACCTATAATTAATATCTTCATTTTTAAGTTTAAAATAATAATAATAAATTTAGTTATCTGCTTAATTGATTGAACTTTAAATTTCAGATTGTTTATGACCCGCTCTTCCATGAAAGAGTTGGTCAATTATGATCCTGAAATTGAAAGATCCTTGCGACTTCATAGCAAAGAGAGAACATCTTCTCAAGACATAACCTGTGACCAAATGAAACACCAACAATGAGATGATGTCAATCCACCAGAGGCCCCACCACCAATCCTTGTAGAAGATCAATTTGATGAAGTGGCACCAAGAGCAGCACAGAGAATCCAGAGGGGTTATGCTAGACCAGATCATTTTAATTGTGAATCAAGTGTTAGAAAGTCACCAGTAGAAGCTAACAACTTTGAAATCAGGACAGGCCTGATTCAAACAATTCAACAATCTTGTATCTTTACCGGTGATCCAAGTGAAGATCTTGAAACTGCAAAGTATAATGAAGTGTCCCCTGAAGCAATAAAGTTATGGTTATTTCCTTTTTCTTTAAAAAGAGATGCCAAGACTTGGTTGTGAAGTTTGCCTCAAGGTTTTATTACCACATGGGATCAGATGACTCAGAAATTTTTAAATAAATATTTTTCTCCTGCTAAAACAACAAAATTAAGATAGGATATATAAAATTTTCTGCATACTGATACTGAATCAGTCTATCAAATTTGGGAGAGATTAAAGGCAATGCTAAGAAAAAGCCCACATCATGGCATTTTTTAACACATGCAATTGTATATTTTCTATCATGGTTTAAAACCTTCATCTAGAAATGTGATTGATGTAGTTTCAGGTGGCTCCATAATGGGAAAACAACTGAAGAGGTATTGCATTTGTTGAATGAAATTTCTGAAAATGCTATTCAGTGGTCATCTGATCGTGTAATCATCACGAAGGCTACTAATGTAAATCAAGCAGACGTTTTAAACACATTAACTTAAAAAATTGCTTCTTTGGCACAAAAATTTGAATTTTTTTCTGATAATTACACAACAATCAAGCCATTCTGAGGCTTGTGATATGTGTGGAGAAAGCCATCTGAACCACGAATGTCAAGTGACCAATCAAAATGATGAGTAGGTTAGTGCCATCGGATACAAACCGAATCTTTTTGGAAGCCTAATGGCACAAAAGCATCCAGGATTTTAGTGGAGAAATCCAAACGGTGTTGAAAACTCTCAAACTTCCCAGAAGCAACATGTACAAAATTCAACTGGCTTCTCAAAGCAAAATCATGGACAATCAAATTTTCGACTTTATCAGCAAGAAACTTCATATCAGCAAAGGCCTTAACATGCTTGTTTAAACCTTGATGACCTTTTGTCCAAGCACATTAAGGCTACTGAAGAAAATATTGAAAATCATGGTTCAACCCTTAAAAATTTAAAAACTCATATAAGCCAACTGGTAGCTCTTGTGTCAGAAAAAATTCAAGATCCTTTACCAAGCAATACAGAAAAAAATCCAAAAGAGCATCTTAAGGCCATTACCTTACGATCAGGTAAGGAACTTGATGAACCTTATGCAAATCGACAAGAAGAATAACAATCGATCGACATGGGTAAGAATGTTAAAATACCTAATGAACCATCAAAACAACAAGAAATTAAGAAAAACAAAGAAAAAAATATTGAAAAAATGACTCCCCTCCCTGTTACAATTCTTTTTCCACAAAAATTAAAAGAGAAAAGCTTTATACAATTTGCAAAGTTTTCAGATATTTTAAAATAAATTCACATTAACATTCCTTTCACTAATGCTATATACAAATGCCTTCATATGCAAAATTTTTGAAAGAAATTTTGTCAAGCAAAAGAAGATTGGAAGAAGTTTTTGCTGTAATACTTACAGAGAAATGTAGGGCTATACTTCAAAATAAGCTACCACAAAAACTTGGTGATCCAAGTAGTTTTACTATTCCATGCACTTTAGGAGGCGTACATTTTGAAAAGTCACTTTGTGATTCTGGAGCGTCAACAAATTTGATGTCTTTTTCTATTTTAAAAAAATTGAATCTTGGCTAAATTAAAGACACGGGTAAATCTCTTCAATTTGCATATCAAAGTACAAAGAAATTGAAGGGAATAACTAAAAATATTCTTGTAAGAGTAGATAAATTTATTTTTCCTGTAGATTTCATTATACGTGAGATGAAGGAATGTCCTGATGAACCAATAATTTTGAAAAGACCATTTCTTGTTACTAGTAGAGCCATCATAGATGACCACCAAGGACAATTAATTTTAAGAGTAGATGAAGAAAGAGTCATTTTTTAAGCAAAAGATATTAAGATTTTCAGGAGATAAGACATCATCTTCATGTTTTTCAATTGATATAATTAGCAATCTGACAAATGAATTCAAGGGTGATCAATTAGTTTCAGATTCAATGAAAAAATGTCTGAGCATGTCAAGCAACATTCACGATGACGATCCAATCATGAAAAAAGAAGTTGAATAATTAGAAAGAGATTCTGAGGATGATGAGATGCATCCAGAAAAAGTTCAATCAAAAATTGAACTCAAAATGCTTCCATCTCATTTAAAATATGCTTATCTTGAGCAAGAATCAGTTTCAGTAATTATTTCATCTTCTCTAACTACAAAACAGAAAGATAGTTTGCTTGTAGTACTACGCACACATAAAGGGAATTTGGGATGGACTATAGCAGATATCAAGGGAATTAATCCACTATTTTCACACACAGAATTCTCATGGAGGACCATTAAAAACTAATAATTCAACCTCAAAGGAGATTAAATCCAGTAATGCAAGAAGTGGTGAAAAATGAAATAATAAAACGTCTAGCGGCAGGTATTATCTACCTTATTTCTGGCAGTCCTTGGGTGAGTCCTATTCAGATAGTGTCGAGAAAAAAAGGTATGAAAGTCATAAAAATGAAAATAATAAACTCATACCTACTAGAACAGTTACAGGAAGGAGAGTCTGTGTTGACTACAGACGTCTCAATGATGCCACCAGATGTTGGAGAAAATTGCAGGATATGGATTTTACTGCTTTCTTGATGGCTATTCAGGTTATAATCATATACCTATTGCCCCTGAATATCAAGATAAGACAACTTTTACATACCCTCATTGAACATATACATATTGAAGAATGTCATTTGGTTTATGCAATGCCCCTGTCATATTTCAACTTTGCATGTCAGTAATTTTCTCTGATATAACTGAAAATTTTTTTGAGATTTTTATGAATGACTTCACACTCTTTGGCATGACATTTGAAGATTGTCTTCACCATTTGACCGTAGTTCTTAAAAGATGTGAAGAGACAAACTTAATTCTTAACTGGAAAAAATATCATTTTATGGTAACAGAGGGAATTGTCTTAGAACATAAAATCTCTGCTAAGAAAATCAAATTTGACAAGGCAAAAGTTGATCTCATAGCAGGATAACCTCCCCCTACAACTAGTAAAGGCATTAAAAGTTTTCTTGATCATGCAGGTTTTTACAGAAGATTTATAAAAGACTTTTCAAAAATTTCAAAACCTTTGACTAACCTTTTAATAAAAGATGTTACATTTAATTTTTCAAGTGATTGTTTGAAGGCATTTTAAACTCTTAAAGAGAAACTATCAACTGCTCTTGTGGTTGTATCTCCTGATTGGAACCAATTTTTTGAGGTCATGTGTGATGCTAGTGATATGGTTGTAAGAGCTGTGCTAGGTCAGAGGAAGGAAAAAAAATTGTCCCATTTACTATACTAGTAGAACGTTGAACGATGCTCAATTGAATTATGCTACAATAGAAAAAGAATTACTGCAGTAGTATTTATTTTTGATAAATTTTATTTCTATCTGATAGGAACCAAGGTCACTATTTTTACTGATCATACAGCTTTAAAATACCTCTTAGCAAAGAAAGATGCTCGTCCTAGAATGCTGAGATGGATTTTACTTCTTCAAGAATTTGACCTTGAAATAAAGGATAAAAAGGGAACGGAGAATCAGATAGCCGATCATTTATCAAGGCTAGAAAATTCTCCTCTTGAGTCTTGTGAAATAAAAGAAGAGTTTCCTGATGAAATAATTCTATCTATTAATTCACTTGTGACTCAACCACCCTTGTTTGCAGACATTGCAAATTACTTAGTTGAAAAATGGATACCAAAGGATCTCTCTTATCAACAAAGAAAAAACTCATCTCTGATGCTAAATATTATTTGTGGGATGAACCTTACTTGTTTAGATTTTATGTAGATAATATCATTAGAATTTGTGTACCTAAGGAAGCTATGAATCAAATATTATGTCATTGTCATGGTGGAGCAATTGGAGGACATTATGCAGCCAATCGAACTGCTTTTAAGGTTTTAGAAGTAAGATTTTTCTGACTAACACTTTTCAAGGATGCACGTGAATATGTCGTACAATGTGATAAGTGTCAAAGAACAGGTAATATCACCAAGAGAGATAAAATATCATTATAATGTATACAAGTATGTGAAATTTTTTATGTTTGGGGAGTAGATTTATGGGTCCTTTTCCCTTATCTAATTCTTTTAAATATATTCTTGTAACTGTGGATTATGTCTCAAAATAGGTTGAAGTCATTTCCATCAAGAAAAATGATGCTCGAATTGTGTGTAATTTTCTCAGAAAAAATATTTTTACCAGATTTGGTACACCTCAAGTAGTCATCAGTGATGAAGGGACTCACTTTATGAATAAATAACTTTCTGCATTACTATCAAAATATGGTGTGACTCATAAATTAGGAACACCATATCATGCTCAAACTCGAGGACAGGTTGAAGTTTCCAATCGTGAATTAAAAAAAATACTTGAAAAAACGGTTGGAATCTCAAGAAAAGACTGGCTTTAAAACTAGATGACGCATTATGGATATATCAAACCACGTTCAAAATGCCAATTGGTACTACCCCATATAGATTAGTCTTTGGAAAGGCTTTCCATCTTTCTATTGAATTATAACCTAAAACTTTTTGGGCATTAAAAGCATTAAACTTTGATGTGAACTCTGTTGGTAAAAATAAATTTTCTCAAATTAATGAGTTGTAAGAATTGAGATTAGAAGCTTATGAAAATGCCAAAATTTTTAAAGAAAAAAACAAAAAAATGGCATGACAGTCAAATTCGAAAAAAAAAATCGAAATTGAAAATCAGGTTCTTATTTATAATAGCAGATTAAGGCTATTTCTAGAAAAAATGAAATCTAGGTGTACAAGTTTGTAGAATGTTACAGATGTTACTCCATATGAAACAATTGTAATTCAACATACCGATGGTGGATACAAATTTAAAGTAAATGACCTCAAGTTAAAATTATATTTTGGAGGACATTTTAAGCAACAATCATCAGTTACTGTGATAGGTTGACAAAGTCCACAATCAATAATTCGAGCAGGCGATACTAAACTCGGAACTATGGTTCCTCACTTTTTCATAGCCATTGAGGGTGAAGCAATGGAACCTTGTAAGTCCAATATAGAATTGAATAATTAAATGCTTAACCAATTGATCTTGTCAATATTCAGATTATTGTACAATCAAAATATTTCATGATGGCCTCTACAAAAACAGTGCCATCTACACATTAGGAACTCCAGGGTGATCAGTATGCCTGAGCAATTAGTTGATTAGCCATTTAGTAATGCAATTCATATGCTGGCACAGGTAAATTTATTTGGTTTATATTAAAACCAAAATGATCTGATGAAGTATTAAATTAGTATATATATGATAAATTATAAATTTCATAATATTATATATTATATAATAATTTAAAAAAAAAAAAAAAAACAAACATGTGAATAGTAGAACAATTTTCTCTTCACTTTAACATTTATATATTCAAATTATATATATTGTTTATATAACTATAATATTATATTAATATATATATTCTTTAATAATATAGTTACTATTTATATAAATAATAAAATAATAAATAATATTAAAATAATATGGAGGTGGTGTAGTTATTTGAAATAATATATTAAGGTTTATACACAATAATAATTGTTTACTATTTGAGTAATATAACTTTTAGAAAAAAATTAAATAAAAAAGTTCATGAATTGTCATTGTCAAGGAAGATACATTACAACAAATTCCTACTCCCACGTGCTCCAAGGTAAGCTACCTTCCTTTCTTTTTGAATTGTTTTGTCTTTCATTTTAAACAAAAAGAGAAAAGAAAGTTTGCATGATTAGTCATATAAAAAAAATAGTAGTTCAAGAACCCTTTTTTACATAATTATTTCTTATGTCAACTCACCTGTATATTCTCTCTCTGTATATATATAATTTATATAGTTATACAGAGAGAGAAGAAAAAAGAGAAAGTAGATTAGTAGTAAATAGTGTATTAGTTGTTCCTCAAAATGAGGAACGTGTTCAGAATAAATACATTATAATAAACTAAAATGAAAAGGAAGGATAGAGAGATGCATAGATATAAGAATATGATTTTTTTTTTTGATGTGTAGTTACAATGTAGTATGGAATGTCTTTTATAGGCAATAGTATGTGTAATAAGTGTAGTATGTGAATGACATCCACAAAAGAAATAACTTCTTTACATGCTACAATCTTATGTGTAGTATGTGAAGTATGTGTAGTATAGTATGTGAACATCCACAAAATAACTTATTTAAAATACTCCTCCTTGGATGTTCATGTAAAAAGAAACTCTAAAGAAAATAAGATGTACATAGCAGTTTGTAATACGCATTGTTTGCTGCCTCATTAAAAACCTTATCAGGAAAACCCAGTAGGATAAAATCTTGGTTAAGGAAAAAAGAGTGCAACGCGTATTTATTCCCCGTGATAAAAACATCACTTAATATCTAGGAGATGACGCATCCCAATCTTATATCTCAATTTCTCAAAGGTTGATGTTGGCAATGCTTTAGTGAACATATCTGCTAGATTATCGCTTGAACGAACTTGTTGAACATCTATTTCACCCATCTTTTGAAGATCATAAGTAAAGAATAATTTTGATGAAATGTGTTTTGTTCTGTCTCCTTTGATGTATCCTCCTCTTAATTGAGCTATGCATATGGTGTTGTCTTCATACAATATTGTTGAAATATTATTTTTCAAAGTAAAGCCACATGTTTCCTGAATGTGTTGAGTTATTGACCTCAACCAGACACATTCTCGAATTGCTTCATGAATGGATATTATCTCAGCGTGATTTGAAGATGTAGTAATCATGGTTTGTTTTGGTGAACACCATGATATAGTTGTACCTTTACATTTCCACATGTAAACAAATAAGCTATCTGGGATCAACCTTTATGTGGGTCAGACAAATATCTTGCATCTGCATAACTAATTAATTGTGAATCGTACTCATTTGAGTTAAATAGTCTCATATCAATAGTTCCTCGAAGATATCTAAGTATTCACTTAATGTCATTCCAATGTCTCCATGTTGGGGAAAACTAAATGTTGCTAATAAATTTATAGCAAAAGATCTATCTAGTCGTGAATTACTAGCAAAATACATTAATGCCCCAATAGCATTAAGATATGAAATTTCAGCACCAAGAAGTTCTTCATCATTTTCATGAGGTCGAAATGAATCTTTATTAATATCAAGTGATCTCACAACCATCAGGGTACTTAATGAATGTGTTTTATCCATATAAAATCTCTTTAAAATATTTTTAGTATATGTGGATTAATGGACAAAGATTCCATTCGTAAAATGTTCAATTTGTAGACCAAGACAAAATTTTGTATTTTCGAGGTCTTTCATTTCAGATTCCCTTTTCAAAATTATACTATTTTTGAAAGCTCTTCAAGAGTTCAAATGATATTCAAGACATTAACATATATAGCTATTATGACAAATTCAGATCCAGATCTTTTAATAAATACACAAGGATAGATTGGGTCATTTTTATACCCTTCTTTTAATAGGTATTCGCTAAGGCGATTATACCACATACGTCTTGATTGTTTTAATCCGTATAAAAATTTCTAAAGCTTGATTGAATAATTTTCTTGAGAATTTTTATATGCATCAGGCATTTTGAATCCTTTAGAAATTTTCATATAAATATCACTATCTAATGAATATAAATAGGTTGTGACGACGTCCACCAGATGTATATCAAGTTTTTCACAAACTGCCAAATTAATAAGAAACTGAAGGTGATTGCATCCACCACCGGAGAATATGTCTCTATATAATTAATGTCAGGTCTTTGCGAAAACTCTTGTGCCATAAGTCGTGCTTTATATATTACTACTTTATTTTCTCATTTTGTTTTTGCACAAAAACTCATTTGTACCTCACTGGCTTTATACCTTCAGGTGTTTGGACTATAGGTCCAAAAATTTTGCATTTTTCAAGTGAAACCAATTCAATTTTGATTGCATCTTTTCATTTTGGCCAATCATTTCTCTGTCTACATTCTTTGACAGATTTTAGTTCAAGATCCTTATCTTGTTGCATTATTTCATTTGCAGCATTATAATTAAAAATATTATCGACAATTATATCATTTTGATCCATATTTTTTATGAGACATAACTGACTGAGATCTCTCTATTTTCATTATTTTCAAGTACCTGAACCTCTTCTGAGGTTTTATCAATAGTTATGTCTTGCTGCTCTTCTTAAGTAGCTTCCTCCATATTATGATTATTTTGATCATTTGCTCTTCTTCTTTTTCAAGGATTTTTATCTTTTGAGCCGATTAAGTGTAGTTTAGACTCATTTGCAGGAGTCAATTATTCTACCGGGACATCAACTTGAATGGGAGCATTAGTAGCTGGAATGTGAGATTTTATAACTCTTGATAGGTCAGTAAATGCATCTGGCAGTTAATTTTCAATATTTTGCAAATGAATTATCTTTTAAACTTGTAGTTCGTATTTATTTGTACGAGGATCTAAGTGAGATAATGATAATGCATTCCAGTCTATATTCTTTTTCAACTGCTTATTTTCTCCCTTTAATGTTGGACATATTGTTTTATCAAAATGACAATCAACAAATCTTGCCTTAAATAAATCTCTAGTCATAGGTTCCAAATATTTTATAATAGAAGGAGATTCATACCCAATATATATTCTCAACCTTGTTTGAGGACCCATTTTTATGCGTTGTGGTGGAGTAATTGGAACACATACCGCACATCCAAAAACTCTTAGGAAAATATTTAGCTCTTAATCAAAAATCAATTGTAATGGGGAGACTTTATGATAGCTCATGGGCCTTATCCACACAAGAGTTGTTGCATGCAAAATAGCATGACCCGATATCGAAATGAGAAGTTTTATTCTCATAAATATTGGTCTAGCGATTAATTGGAGGCGTTTAATCAATGATTCTACTAGACCATTTTGAGTATGAATGTGTGCAATCGGATGTTCAATTGTTATTCCAGTGGATACACAATAATCATTAAAAGCCTAAGATGGAAATTCACCCGCATTATCAAGACGAATTGTCTTTATTGTATAATCTGAAAATTGTGCTCTTAGTTTTATTATTTGAGCAAGTAATCTCGCAAATGCCAAATTACGAGCTGATAATAAACACACATATGACCATCTTGTAGATGCATCAATTAAAATCATATAATACTTAAATGGTCTTCGTAGAGGGTGAATGGACCCACATATATCACCCTGTATACATTCCAGAAATGTAGGGAATTCAATCCCCACTTTAATTGTTGATGGTCTAGTAATCAATTTGCCTTAAGAACATGCAGCACAAGAGAATTCTTTAAATTGAAGAATCTTCTGGTTCTTAAATGAGTGTCCATATGAATTCTTAATTACTTTGTGCATCATATTAGAATCGGGATGGCCCAACAGGTCATGCCAAATAATAAAATTATTTGAATTAGTAAACTTCTGATTTACTATGCCATGTGTTTCAACAATGCAAATACTTATGTAGTATAAGCTGAAAGAAAGAGCGGGTAATTTTTCAAGTATATATTTGTTACCTGACATTATTGCAGTAGTATAAAGATATCCAATCTTTCCATCATTTGTAGTCTCAATATGATAGCCATTTTGGCGAAGGTTTTTGAAACTTAATAAATTTCTTTGAGACTTACTACAATATAATGTTTCATCAATTATCAAATTTGTTCTTCCAGAAAGTAATAAGTTATCTTTTTTGAAGCCTTCAATTAATCTTGTACTACCAGATATAGCATTAACATTGGCTTCTTTCATCACCAAATAAGAGAAATACTTCTTATCTTTTAAAATAGTATGTGTGGAAGCACCATCTATATGACATATATCGTTGTAACTGATTTTGAATCCAACTAATGATTGGGGAATTTCCATATTCTTCAAAAAAAAGCATACTCTAATAAATATAAAAAACTAACATAAGAAATTGCATTAGAAATTTAGAAATTAGAAATACGCAGTACTTTAATAAAACAGAAAAACATAATTGCAAATAAAAGAAAATAATAACTTTCTTTATAATTTATTCCCCACTAAGGTGGTCAATTCTTCAACCAATATCCTCATAGAAATCTTTAGCATTCAAATGGATAATATCTGAGAGTCCTTTAAAGTCATCATCTTTGTAAGCAAGGTTTGCCTCATTATCATTATATGTATTTGATGGAGTTGCTTCATCATCATCACCTTGAAAGGTCAAATGCGTTTACACATCATTTTCTTTTCTTTTAATGGAAGCTTGATAAAGTTTGACAAAATGATCAGACGTACGACAAGCACGTGCCCAATGTCCTTTCATACCACATCGATGACAAATATTAACTTTACCGTTTAAAGGATTGAGAACCTTTATTATTCTCTTGTTTATTTCCACTATTATGACGATAATTATTTCATCCTCTGCCACGTCCTCGCTCACGTCCACGATCATGGCCTCGACAACGACCGCGATAATAATTTGCCTTATTTTAGGCTGATCATGCGCTCTTACAACATTCGCTTCTGGGAATAGAGAAGATCCAGTGGGATGAGCTTTATGATTTTTTCTTAACAAAGTATTATTCTACTCTGCCACAAGTAGGCATGTAATCAATTCAGAATATTTCTTAAATACTTTTTCATGATATTGATATTGTAGCAATACATTAGGAGCATGAAAAGTGAAAAAAGTTTTCTCTAGTAAGTCCTCATCAGTGATGGTTTCTCCTCATAATCTTAATATTGAACTTACTTTATGAATAGCTGAATTATAATCAACTATGATTTTAAAATCTTGAAACAGAAGGTGTATCCGTCCTTCAAGTTGGTCCAAAATTCGAATGGATCTTTCACAATTAAATATTCAGTTTTTAATCCTCCGTGAAGGTGATGACGAAGAAAAATCATAATTTTTGCCTTATCTTGACTAGATGCATTATTTTCTTGTTTAATAGCATCCCCAAGACCTCTAGCGTCAAGGTGAATTTTAGCATCAAGGACCCATGGTAAATAATTCTTTTCAGTAATATCCAGTGCCACAAACTCAAGTTTTGATAAATTTGACATAGTGAAACTATCATAAAAAGATTGATAAGTTAGATATAATGATATTTTTAAAATAAAATAACCACCTCAAATAAGTTTAAATAGAATTTTATATTGTTAATAGATTATTATCAAAAGCTGATTTCCTTTAGCAATTTATATTTTTTATATGTTTAGAATCTGAAAATAAATAATTACATAATAAATATGTACCTTATAAGGGATTTCGTGCAGATAACGTGTTGAGAATAAATACACTATAATAAATTAAAATAAAAAGAAATGAGAGAGAGATGTATAGATACAAGAATATGATTTTATTTTCCTTTTTGGTGTGTATTTATAATGTAGTATGAAATGTCTTTTATAGGCAACAGTATGTGTAATAAGTATAGTATGTGAATGATATCCACAAAAGAAATAACTTCCTTACATTCTACAATAGTATGTGTAGTATGTGAAGTATGTGTAGTATGTGTAGTATAGTACGTGAACATCCACATAACAACTTATTTACAATAGAATGATTAATTTTGTTTAAAATAAGTTTTCTTTCCATGCCTTCTTCTATAAATATTTTAATCATTTTTCCTTAAACACAACAAGAAAAAAACAAATAAATATATATATATATATATATATATATATATATA